>NC_042994.1:576889-649355 GCF_901001165.1 Salmo trutta | reverse complement strand
GCCCTCATACCACCCTCATGGAGTCGTTTTCTGACCGTTTGAGCAGACACATGCACATTGTGGCCTGCTGGAGGTCATTTTGCAGGGCTCTGGCAGTGCTCCTCCTGCTCCTCCTTGCACAAAGGCGGAGGTAGCGGTCCTGCTGCTGGGTTGTTGCCCTCCTACGGCCTCCTCCACGTCTCCTGATGTACTGGCCTGTCTCCTGGTAGCGCTCCTCCATGCTCTGGACACTACGCTGACAGACACAGCAAACCT
This sequence comes from Salmo trutta, assembly GCF_901001165.1. NCBI lineage: Eukaryota > Metazoa > Chordata > Actinopteri > Salmoniformes > Salmonidae > Salmo > Salmo trutta. Next base: position 649,100 of record NC_042994.1, on the reverse strand, counting down.
TCTTGCCACAGCTCGCATTGATGTGCCATCCTGATGAGCTGCACTACCTGAGCCACTTGTGGGGTTGTAGACTCCGTCTCATGCTACCACTAGAGTGAAAGCACCGCCAGCATTCAAAAGTGACCAAAACATCAGCCAGGAAGCATAGGAACTGAGAAGTGGTCTGTGGTCACCACCTGCCGAACCACTCCTTTATTGGGTGTGTCTTGCTAATTGCCTATAATTTCCACCGGTTGTCTATTTCATTGCACAACAGCATGTGAAATTTATAGTCAATCAGTGTGGCTTCCTAAGTGGACAGTTTGATTTCACAGAAGTGTGATTGACTTGGAGTTACATTGTGTTGTTTAAGTGTTCCCTTAATTTTTGGAGCAGTATATAATATGAATATATATATATATTTACATTTTTTTTAAATATATATATATATATATTATATAATATATATATATGGGGGATTGGAAATAATGCAGACAATTACATTGATAGAAGCCACAATCTATGTGCAATATTAAACTCCTCTACCCTTTAAAGCTTGTGTGATGATTTTCTGTGAAGAACATGTAAAATAACACATTTTCATTGAGTGCACACTGTGCACCCCCTACACATGTATATTACATATGTGGTGTTCAGGTCCACTGGACCCCCCTACACATGTATATTACATATGTGGTGTTCAGTCCACTGTGCACCCCCTACACATGTATATACATATGTGGTGTTCAGTCCACTGGACCCCCCTACACATTTATATTACATATGTGGTGTTCAGGTCCACTGGACCCCCCTACACATGTATATTACATATGTGGTGTTCAGGTCCACTGGACCCCCCTACACATTTATATTACATATGTGGTGTTCAGGTCCACTGGACCCCCCTACATATTTATATCACATATGTGGTGTTCAGGTCCACTGTACCCCCTATATGTATATTACATATGTGGTGTTCAGGTCCACTGGACCCCCCTACACATTTATATTACATATGTGGTGTTCAGGTCCACTGGACCCCCTACACATGTATATTACATATGTGGTGTTCAGGTCCACTGGACCCCCTACACATTTATATTACATATGTGGTGTTCAGGTCCACTGGACCCCCCTACATATTTATATTACATATGTGGTGTTCAGGTCCACTGTACCCCTACATATGTATATTACATATGTGGTGTTCAGGTCCACTGTAGGTGAAAACAAGTAAAAATGAAACAAAAAGGTTTTCTGTGTGCCTGCACTCTGTCTTCTCCTCCTCCCTGGGCCTGCTGTTTCAACATAGCACCAAGAACCTGTCTGTCTCCCTACCTATCTGCATGTCTCCCACTTTTGTTGCACTCTTTACCCTTTGTAGTGTGTGAAACTACAGTGTCTTGCAGGAACCTGCACAATGTTATAACACACATTATTTCAATACATTATTATGATAAATTGTAAAAAAATATTTAGTATTTTCCCTCACTCTACCCCAGCCAGGTGCAAATTGGGGGAGGGCCACAATAAATAAATAGCTTTGCATGTGTGGCTGCTTACAATCAATCAGTATAGCAAATAATCTCTGCTCAGAGGGCCATAGACATTTTTTTGCAGAGAGAGAAGCTAGTGTGGAAGGAGCGTCTTCCACTTTGGAAGATGAAGAATTTTCAGAATATGAGGATCATGTCTCTGTCAATTCAGAGTCTGATAGTGAGTTGGAAGAAGAGGTTGAGATTGACCATCAGCCAGCCCCAGGACCAGCCTGTCAGCAGCCAGCCACAGGACCAGCCCGTCAGCAGCCAGCCACAGGACCAGCCCGTCAGCAGCCAGCCACAGGACCAGCCCTCAGCACAGCACCAGCCAGGACCAGCCCGTCAGCAGCCAGCCACAGGACCAGCCCGTCAGCAACCAGCTCATCAGCAGCCTGCAGTAGAAGAAATATGGATGTCAAACAATTGTGAAATTGAATGGTCTTCTTGCACAAGGAATGAGCCACCCCACATGGCTGCCAATGTGATAAGGATGCAACCAGGGCCGAGGTGGATGGCAGTTACTCATGTGTAGGACATAAAGTCTTCTTTTGAACTGTTCATCCCAGACACCATGCAGAAAATCATTCTGGACTGCACTAATTTGGAGGGAAGGTGTGTTTTTGGAGAGAGATGGAAGGAGATGGACCAAACTCATTTACATACATACTTTGGGGTTCTTATCCTTGCTGGTTTTTTCACATCCATTGGGGAATCCACAGAATCCCTGTGGGATGCAAAAACTGAGAGATACATTTTCAGTCCAACAATGTCTCTGGAAAACTTCCACATTGTTGCCAGGATTATCTGCTTCGATAACCGAGACACCAGACCAGCTCGGCGGCAAAGAGACAAGCTAGCTGCAATCAGGTCAGTGTGGGACAAGTGGGTGGACCGCCTTCCCCTGTTTTACAACCCACGGCCCAATGTTACTGTTGATGAGCAGCTTATGCCATTTAGGTGCCGCTGCCCCTTCAGGCAGTACATACCGTTTAAACCCATAAAATATGGAATCAAGATCTGGGCTGTCTGTGATGCTGCTTCTGCATATGTGTGGAACTTGCAAGTGTATATGGGGAAGCCAGATGAAGGATCCCCTGAGAAGAACCAAGAGATGCGGGTTGTCCTGGATGTGACACAGGGACTTCGTGGCCACAACATCACATGCAATAACTTTTTTACTTGACACAAGCTGGGACAGGAGCTCCTCAAGGGGAAGCTGACGATGGTAGGAACAGTATAAATAAACAAGCCAGAGCTCCCACCTCAGCTGTTGAATACATGGAACAGGCCTATAAATTCCTCTAAGTTTGTGTTCATGGCCGACATGTCCCTAGTGTTCTGCGTCCCGAAGAAAGACAAAATGTTGTACTCATGAGTACGATACATATGGATGGTAGAATCTGTGGCCAGGAACATCGAAAAACAGACATTATATTGGATTACAATGCCACAAAAGGAGGGGTAGACAATTTAGACAAGCTGGTGACAGCTGCAAAAGAAAAGCCCTACACTGGTTACTTGTGATATTTTTCAATGTCTTGGACATCTTGGCGTACAATGCGTTTGTCATCTGGATGGCGTTGAACCCAGATTGGAACAGAGGGAAGCTCCAGAGGTGACGGCTCTTTCTCGAGGAGCAGGGCAAGGCATTGGAAAAACCTCTAAACCAAAGGATGCAACATATCCCAAAGACCCCAGCTTTTGCAGCCATCGTGGGGAGGATTCAGGAGGAGGATGCTGGTGCCCCATCCGGCCGACCCACAGAACCAAACAACTCCAATACTGGAAGTAAGTGTGAGTGATGTTGCATTTGTGTGTCTGACTCTCCTACATTGCCCTGTGCTAACTATATATGTGAGTGAGTGAGTGAGTGAGTGAGTGAGTGAGTGAGTGAGTGAGTGAGTGAGTGAGTGAGTGAGTGAGTGAGTGAGTGAGTGAGATGTTAGTAAAATTCCTGAACTAAGTGTTTTCATCATTCTAGGTTAAATAAAAAGAAACAGAAGAAGCGCTGCGATGTGTGTGGACCAAAGAAAGACAGGAAGACACAGTACATATGCATGAAATACATTTGCAATATACACACAGTGAAACTCTGTACCTCATGTGGTGTGTAGACTGGCCTTAATTTGTGTTCAATGGGGCTCATTTATCGTTGTCCTTCCAAGTTGTTCAGTTCAAAGCAATAAACATCAATAGTGATGAAAACCTTGTTTCATTTATATTTGTTCAAGATTAACATAATTTATTCCACCCATGTCTTGATTATAATAGATTTTTGTTGACAAAAATAAAATTTTATGAGAAAAAAGAATAGCGCTTTTATTGATAAATGCTGTCTAGCAGAGGTAAATGACAAATATTACCATGTACGCTGTCTAAATTGCTTGTAATTGATATAAGTCAACATCTAAGTATTAAATATTTGTATGTAAATTGTTATGGCTGTATTGATTTAAAAACCCTATAATGTTGTGGGTCATCAGAGATGAACACCACACACCAGAAAACATGAACACCACACACACACACAAAAAAAACTCCCCCCTCCATATAATCTAAAAGGCTAAACTGATCCCAGATCAGCTCTCCTACTCTGAGACACTTTGTGAATATTGACCCTGGACTGTGGTTTCATGTGTTTAGTTTAGTTCAGTTTATTCAATTGTATGATAAAAATGTATCAGTATAGTAGAGTATGCCAGTAATACAAAGATGCGTTTCTGCCAAAAGGTCCCGGTCCCTTAATTCAATAGGGTCAAGGTTTCAAGCCAAGGTTCAGTTTATCTGTGTATAAAAATACATTGAAATGCTGACTGACAAATGACCTCACCATTCATACAGTATTGCAGGCTGAAGCTACAGTCAAAGTCTAGCCGTGTGTGTATGTGTGTGAGTCACTTGCGGTTTTGCCTCACAGCTTGGGGATGGAAACTATCATTGAACCTGGTGGTCTTTAGGCGGCTGTACAGCTTGACGGACCATAGAGGATGGAACATTTATCATCCTATATTTGGGGTTCTGAGATAAAACAGCTTTAGAAAAATTGTCACGTATACTCCCTCTCCGGCGCTCTAGGTCACCAGGCTGCTCATTATTACGCACACCTGTCACCGTCGTTATGCGCACCAGCGCCTCATCAGACTCACCTGGACTCAATCACCTCCCTGATTACCTTCCCTATATCTGTCACTCCCTTTGATTCCTTCCTCAGGCGTTATTGTTTCTGTTTCAGTTTCATGTCTTGTTCATGTTTCTTGTTTTGTATAATGTTTTGTTTATTTATTAAATATTCACTCCCTGTACTTGCTTCCCGACTCCCGTTACAGAATAACGCCTCAACTAAGGGAAGCATGAGGGAGTGTTTTTGGTGTTGGAAGGTGAGGTCGGGTCCGGGTGCCGCTGCCGGAGCAACTGAGGATGCCTCAGCCGGCTCGTCAGGGTCACAGTACTTGTTTGGCTGGACAAATGTCTGTTGCCGAGGCTACCGAGGATGCCTCAGTTAGCTCGTCAGGCTTTCATGCCTTAGCTAGCTCACCAGGTTAACAAGACTCGGTAGGCTTCTTAACAAGACTTGGGGCGGCAGGTAGCCTAATGGTTAGAGCATTGGGCCGTCATCACAAGGTTGCTAGATCAAATCCCTGAGTTGACATGGTAAAAATCTGCCACTGAACAAGGCAGTTAACCCACTGTTCCTAGGCCGTTATGGTAAATAAGAATTTGTTCTTAACTGACTTGCCTTTTTAAATAAAGGTAAAAAAATAAAAATAATAATAAGAAAAGCTTGGCAGGCTCCCACGCCACAGCCAGCTTCACCTGGTTCGTCAGGTATCTGCGCCTCAGCAGAGGCGACCGGTCCACTCCTGGTCCCCGGAATCATCCCTTGGTCGGCGTCCTGTGGCTGGAGCCGCGTGTCGAGGAGGTGGGTACCATCAAGTATACTCCCTCTCCGCCGTTCTAGGTCACCAGGTTCCCGCACTCCAGCCGGTTCGTCAGGTTCCCGCACCTCAGCAGAGGCGACCGGTCCACTCCTGATCCCCGGGATTGTCCCTTTGGCCGTTGTCCTGCGGCTGGGGCCGCGTGTCACGGAGGGGGTACTGTCACGTATACTCCCTCTCCGGCGCTCTAGGTCACCAGGCTGCTCATTATTACGCACACCTGTCACCATCATTACGCGCCTCATCAGACTCACCTGGACTCCATCACCTCCCTGATTACCTTCACTATATCTGTCACTCCTTTTGGTTCCTTCCCCAGGCATTATTGTTTCGGTTTCCTGTCAAATCAAATGTTATTGGTCACATGCATGTGATTAGCAGATGTTATTGCGGGTGTAGCGAAATGCTAGTGCTTTAGCTCCGACAGTGCAGTAATATCTAACAAGTAATATCTAACAAATTACACAGCATATACCCAATACACACACATCTAAGAAGGAATGAATTAATTAAGACTATATACATATGGATGAGCGATGTCAGAGTGGAATGGACTAAGATACAGTGAATAGTTTAGTACAACAGTCTATACATATGAGAACTAATGCAAGATATGTAAGCATTATTAAGTGAATGAGATACCGTAGAATAGTATAGAAAGCAGTATATACACATGAGATGAGTAATGCCAGATATGTAAAGATTATTCAGTGACTAAGATACCATAGTATAGAATACAGTATATAAGTATGAGATGAGTAACACCAGATATGTAAACATTATTAAAGTGAGTAGTGTTCCATTTCTTAAAATGACCACTGATTCCTAGTCTATGCCTATAGGCAGCAGCCTCTAATGTGCTAGTGATGGCTGTTTAACCTCTCTGGGCTCGGTGGGACGAAATCGTCCCACCTACGTAACAGCCAGTGGAATCCTGTGGCGCGTTATTCAAATACATTAGAAATGCTATTACTTCAATTTCTCAAACATATGACTATTTTACACCATTTAAAGACAAGACTCTCGTTAATCTAACCCCACTGTCCGATTTCAAAAGGCTTTACAACGAAAGCAAACATTAGATTATGTCAGCAGAGTACCCAGCCAGAAATAATCAGACACCCATTTTTCAAGCTAGCATATAATGTCACATAACCCAAACCACAGCTAAATGCAGCACTAACCTTTGATGATCTTCATCAGATGACACACCTAGGACATTATGTTATACAATACATGCATGTTTTGTTCAATCAAGTTCATATTTATATCAAAAATCTGCTTTTTACATTAGCATGTGACGTTCAGAACTAGCATACCACACGCAAACTTCCGGTGAGTTTACTCACGATAAACGTTCACAAAAAACATAACAATTATTTTAAGAATTATAGATACAGAACTCCTCTATGCACTCGCTATGTCCGATTTTAAAATAGCTTTTCGGTGAAAGAACATTTTGCAATATTCTAAGTAGATAGCCCGGCATCACAGGGCTAGCTATTTAGACACCCACCAAGTTTAGCCCTCACCAAAGTCAGATTTACTATAAGAAAAATGTTATTACCTTTGCTGTTCTTCGTCAGAATGCACTCCCAGGACTTCTACTTCAATAACACATTTTCGTTTGGTTCAAAATAATCCATAGTTATGTTCAAATATCCTCTGTTTTGTTCGTGCGTTCAAGACACTATCCGAAGTGTAAAGAAGGGTGACGCGCCCGATGCGTTTCGTGACAAAAAAATTCTAAATATTCCATTACCGTACTTCGAAGCATGTCAACCGCTGTTTAAAATCAATTTTTATGCCATTTTTCTCGTAAAAAAGCGATAATATTCCGACCGGGAATCTGTGTTTTAGTACAAAGAGAGAGAAAATAAAAACATGGGGTCGCCTCGTGCACGCGCCTCAGTCTCATTGTCCTTTGTTAGACCACTTACCAAAGGCGCTAATGTTTTTCAGCCAGGGTCTGCTTCGACATCATTCAGCTTTTTCCCGGGTTCTGAGAGCCTATGGGAGCCGTAGGAAGTGTCACGTTACAGCAAAGATCCTAAGTTTTCAATAAAAAGAGTCAAGAAGCCCAAGGAATGGTCAGAGAGGGCACTTCCTGTACAGAATCTTCTCAGGTTTTTGCCTGCCATATGAGTTCTGTTATACTCACAGACACCATTCAAACAGTTTTAGAAACTTTAGGGTGTTTCTATCCAAAGCCAATAATTATATGCATATTCTAGTTTCTGGACAGTAGTAATAACCAGATTAAATTGGGTACGTTTTTTATCCGGCCGTGTAATACTGCCCCCTAGCCCTAACAGGTTAACAGTCTGATGGCTTTAAGATAGAAGATGTTTTTCAGTCTCTCCGTCCCAGCTTTGATGCACATGTACTGACCTCGCCTTCTGGATGATAGCGGGGTGAACAGGCAGTGGCTTGGGTGGTTGATGTCCTTGATGATCCTTTTGGCCTTCCTGTGACATCGGGTGCTATAGGTGTCCTGGAGGGTGGGTAGCTTGACCCTGGCAATGCGTTGGGCAGACCGCAGCACCCTCCGGAGAGCCTTGTGGTTGCGGGTGGTGCAGTACCAGGCATCTGTAAAATGTTGTGAGGGTTTTAGGTGACAAGCCAAATTTCTTTAGCCACCTGAGGTTGAAGAGGCTCTGTTGCATATTCTTCACCACACTGTCTGTGTGGGTGGTCCATTTCAGTTTATCAGTGATGTGTACGCCAAGGAACTTGAAGCTTTCCACCTTCTCCACTGCGGTCTCGTCGATGTAGAAAAGGGGGTATGCCCTCTGCTGTTTCCTGAAGTCCACGATTTCCTGTTTCCTGAAGTCCTTTGTTTTGTTGATGTTGAGTGAGAGGTTCTTTTCCAGGCACCACGCTCCCAGAGCCCTCACCTTATCTCTGTAGGCTGTCTCGTCATCGTTGGTAATCAAGCCTATTACTGTTGTGTCATCTGCAAACTTGATGATTGAGTTGGAGGCGTGCTTGGCCACGCAGTCATGGGTGAACAGGGAGTACAGGAGGGGGCTGAGCACGCACCCTTGTGGGGCTCCAGTGTGGAGCATCAGTGAATTGGAGGTGATGTTCCTACCTTCACCAGGGCCACCCATCAGGAAGTCCATGACCCAGTTGCACATTGCAGGGTTCAGACCCAGGGCTTTGAGCTTAATGTTTTTAGCACATAGAAACCCATTGAATTACAGATTCATACATTGAAAAACTGATAGTCAAAAAATGTATCTGAAGAAAGATTGTTTTAAAGTGTCTGACCCATATTTAGCACCCTTTTTTGGCACTAAACTACTTCTATACAGTACTTCCATGATTATTTTTAACTGGTACCGGGCTACCATCAGACGAGTCTTGTGAGGCTTGTGGGCGTCCTAGAACAAAACAAACGACATATGTGTGTTTGTGAGAGTCTCACCTTATTACGCTCACATATTAGTGTGTAGCCCAAACTGTTCTGACGCTACAGACTGAAATTTGCAGATCGGCACGGACTTCAGACGAGTCCCGTGATGTTTGTGGGGGTCATAGAGCAAAACGGAAAACATCATCTCGTTCGTGACACTGGTGTACCAGACACCCCTGCAAGGGGGATATTAGTGAACAAATGACATGATCAAGGGTACGATGGCGCCAGCGCAATGAGTGTATCTTACTCAGGGGTTCAAAAGCTCATATCAGACTGAGAGCCTAATGCTTCTTATGTAGTTCTTTATGAGTTTTAGTTTAGAAAACGATCTCTCTGCAGAAGCGATAGTTACAGGGATGGTAAAAACAGCTTGATTGCAGTAGCAACATCAGGGAAACCATATAAAGGAAAAAATATGAACTGCAGAGGAAGTTCTGGGGACAGGTCATCTAGATACTGGACAGCCAATGAATTGGCAGATACAAACGATAATTATATTTAGCAAACAACAGTTCTCGACAGATTCAACAAAAAAAGCAGTTTTTCATACTGGTGAACCGGCATTTGAGTTGTGTGGTTGCAATATCAGCAGTCTCTTATCTCTGGTAAACACTATATATACAGAAGTATGTAGACACCCCCTCAAATGTGTGGATTCAGCTATTTCAGGCACACGATAGGTAATTCCAAATTAAAAGTAAACTTGCAACAATATAAACAAAATGCTTACCTTGCAGGAGGACCCAGAGAAACTGCGTTGAGAGCCAGTTTCATCATAGTGCTTGATGGTTTTTGCATTTTACTGACCTTCATGTCTTAAAGTACTGATGGACTGTGGTTTCTTTTTGCTTATTCATTTTTTTTTTATATATTTTTTTTAATGTAAACTAACCTTTATGTAACACATTCTTAAATAGCTCTTCTTGCCATAATATGGACTTGGTCTTTTACCAAATAGGGCTATCTTCTGTATACCGCCCCTACCTTGTCACAAAACAACTAATTGGCTCAACGCATTAAGAAGGAAAGAAATTCCACAAATTCACTTTTAATAAACAAAGTAGGCACATTTGGGCAGTCTTGGCCTTTCTCTTGCATTTCAAAGATGATGGTACAAAAAATACAAAAAACAGTTGGTTTTTTCTTTGTATTAGTTTTTACCAGATCTAATGTGTTATATTCTTCTACATTCCTTTCACATTTCCACAAACGTCAAAGTGTTTCCTTTCTCATGGTACCAGGAATATGCATATCTTTACTTCAGGGCCTGAGCTACAGGCAGTTAGATTTAGGTATGTCACTTTAGGCTAAAATAGAAAAAAAAGGGGTGGATCCTTAAGAGGTTTATTTAAGATTTGTATTTTATTTACAATGACGGCCTACCAAAAGGCAAAAGGCGTCCTGCGGGGATGGGGTTTCGGATTTAAAATTCAAATAAATTAAATTAAAATATAGGACAAAACACACATCACGACAAGAGAGACAACACTACATAAAGAGAGACCTAAGACGACAACATAGCATGGCAGCAACACATTACAACACAGCATGGTAGCAACACAACATGACAAAAACATGGTAGCAACACAACATGGTAGCAGCACAAAACAGGGTACAAACATTGTTGGGCACAGACAACAGTACAAAGGGCAAGAAGGTAGAGACAACAATACATCACGCAAAGCAGACAAAACTGTCAGTATGAGTGTCCATGATTGAGTCTTTGAATGAAGTGATTGAGCTAAAACTGTCCAGTTTGAGTGTTTCTGGCAGCTTGTTCCAGTCGCTAGCTGCAGCGAACTGAAAAGACGAGCGACCCAGGGATGTGTGTGCTTTGGAGACCTTTAACAGAATGCGACTGACAGAACGGATGTTGTATGTGGAAGATGAGGGCTGCAGTAGATATCTCAGATAGGGGGTGGGGCCTAAGAGGGTTTTATAAATAAGCATCAACCAGTGGGTCTTGCGACGGGCATACAGAGATGACCAGTTTACAGAAGAGTATAGAGCGCAGTGATGTGTCCTATAAGGAGCATTGGTAGCAAATCTGATGGCCAAAAGGTAAAGAACATCTAGCCGCTCAAGAGCACCCTTACCTGCCGATCTATAAATTACGTCTCTGTAATCTAGCATGGGTAGGATGGTCATCTGAATCAGGGTTAGTTTGGCAGCTTGGGTGAAAGAGGAGTGATTACGATAGAGGAAATCATGTCGAGATTTAACTTTAGCCTGCAGCTTTTAAATGTACTGAGAGAAGGACAGTGTACCGTCTAGCCAAACTCCCAAGTACTTGTATGAGGTGACTACCTCCAGCTCTAAACCCTCAGAGGTAGTAATCACACCTGTGGGGAGAGGTTCATGATGTTGGTTGAGAGAAGGCCAAGAGTGTGCAAAGCTGTCATTAAGTCAAAGGGTGGCTCCTTTGAAGAATCTCAAATATAAAATATATTTTGATTTGTTTAACACTTTTTTGCTTAATACATGATTCCTTTGTGTTATTTCATAGTTTTGATGTCTTCACTACTATTCTGAAATGTAAAAATAAAGAAAAGGAAATAGTAAAAATAAAGAAAAACCCTTGAATGAGTAGGTCTGTCCAAACTTTTGACTTGTACTGTACATACAATACATACATACGTACACATACATAACGCAATAGAAATACCGACATACAGTATTCACATAGACAACGATAAAGCACAACACAACACAATATGAGCCTGGTTCATTTTCAGTAATGAGGCCCTGTACCCCATTTACAGTTTCTACTTCAATGTATCAGGTGGAGTTATTCACCAGCTATAGAGTGACTTGTTGTTTATGTTTCTAAGACTGCAGGGTGGGAGATGCAACAATGGCCTTGAGAACAACAGGAAGTGTGTTGATGGTCTTTCTCTGGTCTGTAGCAGGTATGGTCTCATTGATAAACTTGATATGTTTGTCAATGTACAGACATTTGTAAAATGTGAAAATTACATTTGCATTTTATTATTCTGGTGTGCTCTGTTAGGCGTCTCCACTTCACTTTAAATAGTTAAGCATCACTCAGTGAGGTGTGAAAGATATCTCTGGTTTCCAATCACACTCAAATCAGCAACTATGGCAACAAAGTGTGGACAAACCATGCTGTCAGTGTGAGCCAATAGACCTTGACTTAATGTAATTCCCTTGTTTTCTGTGACTGTTTAGTGTTTCTGTGGCTGAATGGCTGGAGTGTGACATACACCACACAGAGTATTTGTGCCTTGAAGGGGTCAACAGTGAAGCTGACCTGTTCTTACACATATCGCATTGGTCATAAAGTCACATCAACCTTCTGGTTCACTAAATGGGGGACTGGTGTAGAACCTGAAGATCTGGGTCAGGACCCAGAGTATGCAGGTCGTCTGGAGTATCATGGGGATAAGAAGAATGGTCACAACCTGATAATCACAGACCTGAGAGAGAGAGACTCAGCTGAGTATAAGTTCAGATTTAAAACAGATCAGAACGGGAAATATATTGGCAGTCCTGGAGTCACTCTGTCTGTCACAGGTACAGTTACATTCAATAAAGCTAAACTGTTGAATTCCATTTAGATTGGGAAAATTGTCTTGGTTTGTGTTTATGTCTGTATAACATAGGATTTCTTCCATCTTTGTATTAGAGTGATAAGTCAGTGATAAAGAGATTTACAGTGATATTGTTTTTTCTCCAGGTCTTCAGGTGAAGGTGACTGGTGGACATCAGTATAAGACACTGACCTGTATCACCACCTGTACTCTGACTGGTAACCCCACCTACATCTGGTACAAGAACGGACACAAAGTAAAGGAGGACACTTCCAGCCTGTACTCAGTCTACTTTAGTGATGCAGACAGTTACTCCTGTGCTGTAAAAGGCCGTGAGGATCTCCACTCTCCTGCAGTGTGTGAGTCTGGACTTTTTCATATAAATGCAATTTTCTTCAGGTTGTGAGACTTATGTGTCACGTCCTGACCAGTAAAAGGGGTCATTTGTAATTATAGTTGGTCAGGGCGTGGCAGGGGGTTGTTTGTTTTGTGTGTTTTTATTTTTGGTTCTAGGGGTTTTTGGTTCTAGTTTTCTATTTCTATGTTTCTTTTTTCTATGTGTGGCCAAGTATGGCTTCCAATCAGAGGCAGGTGTCTTTCATTGTCTCTGATTGGAAGCCATACTTAGGCAGCCTGTTTTTCCTGTGTCTTTGTGGGTGGTTATTTTCTGTATAGCCTGTGTGCCTTATGGAACTGTTTCATCATCTGTTTATTTTGTTTTGAGTGTTCTTTCAAATAAAGAAGAAAGATGAGCACTATACCCGCTGCATTTTGGTCTGTCCCTTACGATGCCTGTGACATTATGTCAATTAATCAATGAATATTGATCATTATTTCATAATTATGGTTTTCACTACTGTCAACTATTTAACTAGTTTTCTTCTACTTTATAAACAACATCAGTGTATGCTGGTAGATATTGTAATTTAAGATTTATATAAGGTGTTCTGTTGTCTTCTTGCATTTCAGGTCAGAAGTGTTGGAGTGTGATTTACACCCGCCAGAGTATCTGTGCCTTGAAGGGGTCAACAGTGAACATATCCTGCTCTTACACATATCCCAGTTATCATGAGATCAAAACAACTTTCTGGTTTACTAAATGGGAGAGTACCTTGGGGATAAGAAGAGTGACTGTACCCTGAGAATCCCAGACCTGAGATTGAGTGACTCTGCTGGGTACAGGTTCAGATTCATAACATCTGGAGAAAGGTTTGCTGGCTCACTTGTCTCCCTGACTGTCACAGGTAATCAGTCACACATCTCACATCTATGACACATACAATTTAAGTCGAAAGTTTACATACACTTAGGCTGGAGTCATTAAAACTAGTTTTTCAACCACTCCCAAATTACTTGTTAACAAACTATAGTTTTGACAAGTCGGTTAGGACATCTACTTTGTGCAACATGTCAAGACATCAGTCAGGAAGTTAAATTTGGTCGCAAATGGGTCTTCCAAATGGACAATGACCCCAAGCATACTTCCAAAGTCGTGGCAAAATAGCTTAAGGACAACAAATTCAAGGTATTGGAGTGGCCATCACAAAGCCCTGACCTCAATCCTCTAGAAAATGTGTGGGCAGAACTGAAAAAGCAAGGAGGCCTACAAACCTGACTCAGTTACACCAGCTCTGTCAGGAGGAAGGGTCCAAAATTCACCCAACTTATTGTGGGAAGCTTGTGGAAGGCTACACGAAACGTTTGACAAAAGTTAAACAATGTAACAGTAATGCTACCAAATACTAATTGAGCGTATGTAAACTTCTGACCCACTGGGAATGTGATGAAAGAAATAAAAGCGAAAATATAACACTCTCTACTATTATTCTGACATTTCACATTCTTAAAATTAAGTGGTGATCCTAACTGACCTAAGACAGAGAGTTTTTACTAGGATTAAATGTCAGGAATTGTGAAAAACTGAGTTTAAATGTATTTGGCTAAGGTGTATGTAAACTTCCGACTTCAACTGTAGATAGCTGTAATGTGAGTGTGGTTTTGTATGTATGCTAATGCATATGATATGTGTACTTCAGTGTATAATGTGATTTTAACTATGCTTTTGTATGCTAATGAGAATTTTGTGTTATTATTTATTCTATGGAAGCCAGGACTTCCTGGAAAACAGTGGATTTATTACAGAGTTGACTATCCTGGCTAAATAAATCGAAATAAATGTATTAAATGACTGCAATTAAGGGCAGTTATACAGACATGTAGTGGTATGTAACATAAAAAAACAAGTGTAGTACTTCACATATGAGGACATATATAGGAGGAGAATAATGATTTGTTTCCTTTTACTCTAGATGTTGTGTTGGAGATGGATCCTACATCTGTGTCAGAGAGGGAGAATGTCACACTGACATGTAGAACCAAATGTACACTCGACCCAATCACAGTCTACAGTTGGTATAAGAATGGACATCCTATACCAAACAGCAACACCTACTCTCCTGTCTATAGACTATTCTCAGTCAGCAGTGAGGATACAGGCAGATACTCCTGTGCTGTAGAAGGCCATGAGGATCTCCCCTCTGCTGAAGAGACTCTCACTGTCACATGTAAGAACATGGGTTTAAACCTTTAGTTTGCTATATTAACATTGTAGTGAAAGATATTAGCTCTAAATGTAAACGCATATTTAAATCCACTGTTTTTTTTACACCAGATAGCCCAAGGAACACCTCAGTGTCAGCCAGTCCCTCTGGTGAAATAGTGGAGGGCAGTTCAGTGACTCTGACCTGCAGCAGTGATGCCAACCCACCTGTGGACAAATACACCTGGTACAAGAAGAATGTAACCTCACCAAAAGCATCAGGACAGAGTTACAGCATCACTAACATCATCTCTGAGGACAGAGGAGAATATTACTGTGAGGCCCAGAATGGAAGAGGATCTATGAACTCTACAGCTCTGATGATCATTGTAGCAGGTAAAGTTACATCTTCAATACTTCAATACAAAATGATGTTCAATAAGAAATTATGTTTCAAGGTAATCTTCTTCTAGTTTGCCTTATTACACTTTGTATTTAAATAGGCTTATATATACACAAGTATTGCATTAATGTCCTGTATTGCCATATATTCATTTTCAGTTCATAATAACATGTACTCATATCATCAATATTATCTTTTAGGGAAACAAACCTCAATTTTGACTGCAGCTGTAGGAATCAAAGTTGTTGTTCTGGTTCTCATCCTCTCTGGCTTCATGTGGTTCAGGTGAGTTGAAATGCATCTTTGGGAAAATGTTATTTATATTATTCTTTCACCTAAGCTCTTTGATTTGTTATTAACTTAATTCATTCATTAATTTATTGGCCAAACGCCATTAACTGCTAAACTGTATTTGTAACGAATCAACGTCCACTAGAGGTCAGTAGAGAGCAGAACGCACTGTCCCTCTTTACAGGAGATCCACTGGAGTGGGTGATGCCACATCAGACAAACAGGTGATCCCATCAGTTACACCAGGACCCCCCTTATTCAAATAACCAACTCATCAGGCTTTGATTATATGAATCAGCTGTGTAGTGCTAGGGCAAAAAACTAAACGTGCAACCAGGGGGTCCCCAGCTCTGACTTTGGGAAACCCTAAGTTACAACTCCATTTTCATTCATTTACTGTGTCACGACATTCTCTTTCATACTCGCTCTCTCTCTGTCTCTCTGTCTCTCTGTCTCTCTGTCTCTCTCTCTCTCTGTCTCTCTCTCTGTCTCTCTCTCTGTCTGTCTCTCTCTCTGTCTCTCTCTCTGTCTGTCTCTCTCTCTCTCTCTCTGTCTGTCTGTGTGTAGAGAGTCCGTCCTGACAGTGACACGTACACACCTCTGAACATGAGGACCAGGTCACCAGAGTATGACACCCTGGCAGTAAATGTGTGTATATAAAATGTTTAGTGGGAGTGCTACTTCAGTATGTCTTCTTTCAGAATGTGAGGGGAATCTCCCACTGAAGAGAAGCACCACAGAACCTGGACTGAAGAGAAGCACCACATAACCTGGACTGAAGAGAAGCACCACAGAACCTGGACTGAAGAGAAGCACCACAGAACCTGGACTGAAGAGAAGCACCACAGAACCTGGACTGAAGAGAAGCACCACAGAACCTGGACTGAAGAGAAGCACCACAGAACCTGGACTGAAGAGAAGCACCACATAACCTGGACTGAAGAGAAGCACCACAGAACCTGGACTGAAGAGAAGCACCACAGAACCTGGACTGAAGAGAAGCACCACAGAACCTGGACTGAAGAGAAGCACCACACAATCTGGACTGAAGGTTCGAAAACAAAACTAGGCCTTACAACTCTATTCTATTGCTGCCATATCTACAAGTTTTTCCAGACCATGAACTTTAACTTTTGAGTAAATGCTGGAATATATATTTTATTTTCTTATAATGATAATTATGTATATTGATGATAAATGGGATATTGCCATATACAGATGTTTTATAACATCAATAGTCCTACTTTCCTCAGCAACTAATATGGATAATATTGATAACAGCTTTTTAATATTTTTAGCTATTGGGTCAAGTTTCTTCTGAAGTGGTTGATGATGATTTACTTTGTATTGCTGTCAGATATTATTACTAATTTTATAATACGTAATACCATGTTGTTCAGTGTCATGATATTTTTTTAATAAAAATACATGTAATCAGTACATTACATACATTTAAACATTTGCAGTTTTTACTTTGTATTGCTGTCAGACATTATTGCATATTTTAAATGAATTATTATTTTATTTTAGGTTTTACCATATTGTTCATTTTACATTACATGTTTACCTTTTCAGTTTATACAGGATAAACATCATATAAGCTTCATGTTGTAAATAAGCTAAAAGTTTAAGACAATAAATACATTCATTAGTTGATTAACTATTAATACATTGATTCATAACTATTTCCACTCTGCTGTTTCTTGTATTTCTGCCTATTGGACACATGATGTCACCATTGAACAGATCAACACCCAGCACTGATCCTCACCAGTTACATTCACTGGTCAGCTGTTTGTTAACCTAATAACCCATCTCCAACCACCCCACTATATAAAGTGAAGATCTGAGGTCCACACCCAACACTAGCCTACAAATATAGAAATGTTCTATAGGCTACAGTCAAAGACTGCAGAATTATTTTTTGAATAATTTAGACATATTTCTACTTGTAATTTCCGATATTTTGGTTGGCTATTTGTTAGTCAACTTGTCTATAATTTCTAAAAACATGCAGTGGCGACACGTCATTCAAGGCAGCTGATGCAGAGATAAATCTGTTTTGAGCCCCACCTGGTTAGCTTTTTTGTTGTTGCTTGTTTTGAATGGTATTTTGGCATTAATACGTGTCACATATCAGTTTGCAAACAAAGTTTAAAAAAATAAAGCATTGCATTAATAAAGTTGAATACAAACATGGTCTCGTTTTTGTTTTCTTGAGTAAGGCAGCTCCAAAATGCAGGTGTTTCAGCCTAGCTTAGTGCTTTCTGTGGTGGTGGGGCAGCCAGCATAACATACGGAGCGTAGGGGTTGGTAATGTTCTCTAGTTGTGCCGTGATTGGCTCAGTGTTCTGTCACTCATGGGGACACTATGTCACCACAAAATCTATGGGTAGAGCTCGAAATTTCAAGCCCCTTGGGTGTTGCCATAGAATTACATTAGAAATGCCCATCCAAAAAGGCTCAAGGTCATTGGCTTAGACAAAATTACATCAAGTCGCATTAAATCTACCGTAACTTTGACTGGACTGATCATGTCAACATCAAACTTTCAATCTTAGCTAGCAAGCTAGACAAGCAGTCATCATCATGCATCAAGTCGACAATCTACTGGCAAATCCTTATCAGTCTTTGTCATATGAAATTATAGATAAAACGTATCGGTGCTCATTGGCCATTGGACATAAACATTACACAACAAGTTGGAAATCACAAATTCAACAATGAGTGCTAAGGCAGCACTTCAGGCCCGGGTTCGATCCCGGACTGTTACAGCCGGCTGTGACCAGGAGACCTATGAGGCGGAGCACAATTGGCCCAGGGTCGTCATGGGATAGAGGAGGGTTTAGCCGGCCGGGATGTCCTTGTCTCATCGTGCTCTAGCGACTCCTTGTTGCCTGGCGCCTGCAAGCTGACGTCGGTCTTCAGTTAAACAGTGTTTCCTCCGACACACTGGTGCCTGCTGTTTGTCCTCCTGTCCAGGGGGTGGAGCTGAAGAGCACCAGGCTGGTGATCAGGTACCCAGACCGCTGGATGCAGAGAACCCCTCCCTCTCCTCAGAGGACCAACTCTATAGGCCTCAACACCTCCTCAGCCTTCCAGTATGCCTCCACAGGGTAAGGACATCTGTCTTTGTCAAAACATCAACTATAATTTATAAACATATTTAAGCAATCAACTCACATATCATACCTCCATGGAGATAGACAGAGGACTCTAGTGCCCAAAAGCCAGTTTTAGCATGGGCAGCACCATTGAGGACTTTCACTTTAAGATAATAAACAAAAGCGAAATAAACAATAAAAATGTAACTGTAAACATTACACTCACAACAGCTCCAAAGGAGTATTGACATTTCAAATGTCATATTATGTTAATATACAGTTCTGTAACAATGTCTCGCTCTCTCGCTCTCTCGCTCTCTCTCTCTCTCTCTAAGCCTGACCAGAGAGGAAGATACAAGAAAACATAGCCACCCTGAACACCACACAATGTCCGGATATGACAGAGGGAGGAAGAACAGAATAATAAAGAGGAAGGGAAACATTGTCCCTACTTTAAAAGAGAACAGGAGTCTTGGATAGAATGGGGGTGTTGGGTTGGGGGGTGTCAACCCCCACAGACAGAACACTGGACATAATGTATGAGTGTTTGAAGTGTCAATCAAAGTGATTTCCTTCCCTCCCTCGGCCTTATTGCCAGTTTGTTATTTTGTTATTGAACCAAGGGAATGAGGATATGATTGGGACATATTAGTCTCCCTAGGCAGACAGGTTGCCTCCCACAATGTTAACAAGGTTGTAGCTGTTTCACTACGTCTGGGATTTCCTAGACAAGTAGAGACATATAGACTGGAGGCTGTAATAATGTTGAGTTGCCAGTAGGGAGCGCTCTAGTATGGAACACTGGAACCAAACATACTACCCCTTTCATCTGTTCTGGAACCTTCAGTACCAGCTGATGTGGAGTGATGGAATGGGTCACATTTTGTCTCTTGTAAAACATGTAGGCCGACTCCTCAAATAAAGAAATGTAACTACAGTATTCTGACTTTAGACCATTTTCTATTTAGATACAGTAACATCCCTAATGTGACATGCTGTTCATGCATGTTAATGACCTGACTAGGCTACTTTAAAATGTATCAGCCACAGAACTCACACTTAGGCTATGCCTGTCCCGTGTGGCTCAGTTGGTAGAGCATGGTGTTTGCAACGCCAGGGTTGTGGGTTTGATTCCCACGGGGGACCAGTACGGAGAAAAATGTATGAAATGTATGCAATCACTACTGTAAGTCGCTCTGGATAAGAGCGTCTGCTAAATGACTAAAATGTAAAAAAAAAAAAAAAAATGCCTGCTAACACTTTCAGTAGACCACCTTTTGTTTCCACGCATTGACAGTAAGTTGACTCTTTGTACAGGACCTTTCTCCTTCACTTCACTCTGTAAGTACTCTTGACAATATCTTGAAATATAGTTTTGGGTTATTTGTTTTTAGTCATTAGTCATATTCTTGAGGGTAATGTATCATTTTACTTCTTGTTATGTTTTGAGCTGTGTTTTGGTTGTTAGATCAGGGTCAGTATTCATAAAGTGTCTCAGAGTAGGAGTGTTGATCTACATAGGGATGAGATGATTAACCAGGGTAAAAAAGACATGCAGACAAACATTTGAATCCCTGCTCAGTGTGTGGACCCGTGTGTGTGTGAATGACATAGTGGATTTATCTGAGAGCCCTTCAGGACCAGACTGATAGGGAGTAGTGTTGACATCTATACTGTGTAGGATGTGTGTTTTAACTTTTCTACATCCATAACAACCAGCTCTCTAGACTTTGATACAGACTCTATGGGCCTTATGGGCCTTCACTACAGATGGTCTCTCTCTCTGTGTGTGTGTGTGTTTGTGTGTGTGTGTGTTTGAGTCACTTGCTGTTTAGCCTCCCAGCTTGGGGATAGGAGTTATCATTGAACCTGGTGGTCAGTCTTTAGGCTGCTGTTCAGTTTGACTGACCGTAGAGGATTGAACATTTATCCTCCTATGTTTGGGGTTCTGAGAATAAAACAGCTTCAGAACAATGTAGAAATATGTGTTTACAGTTCTACACATCTGTTCAATAAGTGATTGTTGTTGTTGTTGTTTATAATGATGATGATGACTATTGTATACATTAGGATATTATTTTTGCGTCATGCATCATGTCAGCCTAAATAGACAGATGTAGACAGACATGCAACACGTCACACACATTACATACATAGTGCAATAGACTTACAGACAGACAGTATTCACATAGACAACCATATAGCACAATACAACACAACACAATATGAGCCTGGTTCATTTTCAGTAATGAGGCCCTGTACCCCATTTACAGTTTCTACTTCAATGTATCAGGTGGAGTTATTCACCAGCTATAGAGTGACTTGTTTTTTATGTTTCTAAGACTGCAGGGTGGGAGACGCAACAATGGCCTTGAGAACAGCAGGAAGTGTGTTGGTGGTCTTTCTCTGGTCTGTAGCAGGTATGGTCTCATTCTTTTCTTTTAGTTGCTCTGTTTAATAATCTACAGACATTTCTAAAATGATAAGAATCGTAATGTTATTCTGGTGTGTTCTGTTAGGAGTCTCCACTTCACTGAAATAGTTATCTTTCACACCTCACTGAGTGATGCTTATCTCTGGTTTCCATTCACACTTCTGCACATCAGCAGCAGCAGCAGTATAATGTTGTCAACCACCAGCAGGGTTGGGGTCAATTCCATTACAATTTCACTCAATTCAGGAAGTAGACTGAAATTCCAATTCCAATTATTTCCAATGCTTTTCAGTTAGAAACATTTTGAAAATGTATAATTGGAATTTGGTTTACTTTCAGAATTGACTGGAATTTAAATGGGATTGACCCCAACCCTGGCCACCAGTGCTTTTTACTTCCATGATGTATATTGAAATGAATACTAGAATGATATAAGGGAATGTACATTTGAGAAGATGGGTCCTACAGTATCCTGTACATGTTTACATGCATTTGGATGTAATATTGTAATGTCTGTTTTTTTATAGTCTTGATGTCACAGATGAAGTTCTCTCATGGTTGAGTCCTGTGACACTGTGTTTCAGGTGTTCTGGGACAAAATACTGTGATGATCTGTGCCTTAAAGGGGTCATCAGTGGTCCTGACCTGTCCTGTTCCCAGTTGGACCCAAGTCACAGAGATAGTCTGGTTTAACCAATGGTTGAATGGTAAGTCGTATGATCTGAGATGGGACCCTAAGTATGAAGGTCGTGTGGAGTACAGTGGAACTACAGAGAAGGACTGCATCCTGAGAATCAAAGACCTGAGACAGAGTGACATAGCAACATATGACTTCAGATATAAAACAGACAACTCAGGATGGAAGTCTGACTCAGATAGATTCAGTCTCTCTGTTACAGGTACTGTAATATGGTGAACACAGTAAAGTACAATAAACACATACCAGTAACAATAAAAGGGGTTAAATGATGAATTTGATGAATTTCCTACTTTTAATTACAGATCCCAGAACAGTCTGTCATGACAGATTATAACGTTCTCATAAACTCTCATTCAGGCCTGCAGGTGAAGGTGACTCCTGACAGAGTAGCAGAAGGACATAATGTCACACTGACGTGTAGCACCACCTGTACTCTGACTGACAACCCCACCTACATCTGGTACAGGAATGGACAGCCTCTTCCTCTGTCCACTTCCCAACAACACTGTCTGGAGTCCTAAAACAGAGAGTTCCTCCTGTGCTGTAAAAGGCCATGAGGATCTCCACTCTCCTGCAGTGTGTGAGTCTGGATTCTATTGGGATCATTTGTAGCTAACCTTTCTTTTTTTTTTTTTTTACAAAATAAGGCAACTTGCTAAATTCAAGGTATGTGTGAAAAAAACGATTTAATGTATTTTCAGGTGCTCAGGGTCACAACTGCTGGAGGGTGACTTACACCAAGAGGAGAATCTGTGTCTTGAAGGCCTCCACAGTGAACATATCCTGTTCTTACACTCATCCCACTAGTTATATAGAACAAGGTTCATTCTGGTTTACACAGAAACACCCTGTAGATCTCAGTTCATATCCAGAGTATGCAGGTCGTGTGGAGTACAATAGGAACACAGAGAACCACCACAACATGACAATAACAGACCTGACAGAGAAGGACTCAGCTGAATTCAAATTCACATTACTAACAACAGATGAGGGGAGATTTTCTGGTCTTCCTGGTGTGATGTTGACTGTCACAGGTAATACTCCACCTACAGTTAGTACTGTAATAGGACAAGTCTAATCACATGACAAGCCTGTCTGGAGTCAAATATGACTGATGTTTCCTCTTAGATATCCTGTTGGAGATGGATTCTGTGTCAGAGGGGGAGAGAGTCACACTGAGATGTAGAACCAAATGTACAGTCAGTCTCAACCCCACCTACATCTGGTACAAGAACGGACAACGTCTGACCAACCCAATCACCAGTTATAACAGCCTGATCCTAGACCCAATCACCAGTTATAACAGCCTGATCCTAGACCCAGTCACCAGTTAAAACAGCCTGATCCTAGACCCAGTCAGCAGTTATAACAGTCTGATCCTAGACCCAGTCACCAGTTATAACAGCCTGACCCTAGACCCAGTCAGCACTTATAACAGCCTGATCCTAGACCCAGTCACCAGTTACAACAGCCTGATCCTAGACCCAGTCAGCAGTTATAACAGTCTGATCCTAGACCCAGTCACCAGTTATAACAGCCTGACCCTAGACCCAGTCAGCACTTATAACAGCCTGATCCTAGACCCAATCACCAGTTATAACAGCCTGATCCTAGACCCAGTCACCAGTTATACCAGTCTGATCCTAGACCCAGTCAGCAGTTATAACAACCTGATCCTAGACCCAGTCAGCAGTTATAACAACCTGATCCTAGACCCAGTCACCAGTTATAACAGTCTGATCCTAGACCCAGTCAGCAGTTATAACAGCCAGATCCTTGACCCAGTCACCAGTTATAACAGCCTGACCCTAGACCCAGTCAGCACTTATAACAGCCTGATCCTAGACCCAATCACCAGTTATAACAGTCTGATCCTAGACCCAGTCACCAGTTATAACAGCCTGATCCTAGACCCAGTCAGCAGTTATAACAGCCTGATCCTAGACCCAGTCAGCAGTGAGGATGCAGGGAACTACTCCTGTGATGTAGAAGGCTTTGAGAGAATCCTCTCTCCAGAAGAGACTCTCACTGTCAGATGTGAGTACATGGGGTGTTGATATATCTACAGTGAAAGTCATTGATATCATCTCTCTAATACATGGTTCTACATGTCAGTGTAATATACTAATCTATACTAATTTACATCATCTCTCTAATACATGGTTCTACATGTCAGTGTAATATACTAATCTATACTAATTTACATCATCTCTCTATGGTTCTACATGTCAGTGTAATATACTAATATATACTAATTTACATCATCTCTCTATTACATGGTTCTACATGTCAGTGTAATATACTAATCTATACTAATTTACACCATCTCTCTATTACATGGTTCTACATGTCAGTGTAATATACTAATCTATACTAATTTACATCATCTCTCTATGGTTCTACATGTCAGTGTAATATACTAATATATACTAATTTACATAATCTCTCTAATACATGGTTCTACATGTCAGTGTAATATACTAATCTATACTAATTTACATAATCTCTTGGTGCCTTACATGTTATATGAGTTCTACATGTTCTGTCATCTTCAACACCAGATGGTCCAAAGAACACCTCAGTGTCAGTCAGTCCCTCTGGTGAAATAGTGGAGGGCAGTTCAGTGACTCTGACCTGCAGCAGTGATGCCAACCCACCTGTGGACAAATACACCTGGTACAAGAAGAACGTAGCCTCACCAAAAGCATCAGGACAGAGTTACAGCATCACTAACATCATCTCTGAGGACAGAGGAGAATATTACTGTGAGGCCCAGAATGGAAGAGGATCTATGAACTCTACATCTCTGATGATCATTATAGCAGGTAAAGTTTAATCTTCAATACTTCAATACAAAACTACATGTTTCAAGCTATTCTTAATCATTATACTTTGGCTTATTACACCTTAGTTTATAACTATACATTGGGTTATAAGATCCCTTAACTCTTGCGACGACAATCCCGTGAGCGGGACCGAGTTTTAGTGAAAAATCAGAGCGCCATACTCAAAACTACAAATCTAATCATTTCAATTTCTCAAACATAGGAGTATGTTACACCATTTTATAGATAAACTTCTCCTGAATCGAACCACGTTGTCCGATTTCAAAAAGGCTTTACAGCGAAAGCAAAACATTAGATTATGTTAGGAGAGTACATCGACAAAAGTAACCACACAGCCATTTTCAAAGCAACTACATGCATCACAAAAAACCAAACCACAGCTAAATGCAGCACTATCCTTTGACAATCTTCATCAGATGACACTTCTAGGACATCATGTTATACAATACATGCATTTTTTGTTCGATAAAGTTCATATTTATATATAAAAACAGCATTTTACATTGGGGCGTGACGTTCAGAAAATATTTTCCCTCGGTGAATCAGCACTACAATTTACAAAATTACTCGTCAAAAACGTTTATAAAATATTAAACTGTCATTCAAAGAATTATAGATGAACATCTCCTTTATGCAACCGCTTTGACAGATTTCAAAATAACTTTACTGGGAAAGCACACTTTGCAATAATCTGAGTACTGAGCTCAGAAAAATACACTACGTAATACAGATAGCCGCCATTTTGGAGTCATCTAAAATATTAAATAGCATTATAAATATTCACTTACCTTTAATAATCTTCATCAGAAGGCACTTCCAGGAATCCCAGGTCCACAACAAATGTTGTTTTGTTCGATAAAATCCATAATTTATGTCCAAATAGCTCTTTGTTGTTCGCGCGTTACGTTCAGCTACTCCAAAAGTAGGAAGCGCGCGAAAAATCTCAGGACGAAAAGTCAAAAAAATATCTATTTGCGTTCATTCAAACGTTGTAAAGCATCAATCTTTAGGGCCTTTAGAACGTGAAGAATCAGTAATATTTCAACCGGACGCAACCAGTGTCTTGAAAAAATTTTTGGAACGGAGCTACCTCTCGCAGGAACGCGCGCCAATGAGGCGATGGCCTTCCCTGGGTGACCAACTTCCCGGCCTTCTCATTAGGTCTCTGTTCATCGTAGATGCCTCAAACAACTTTATAAAGACTGTCGACATCTAGTGGAAGCCTTAGGAAGTGCACAATGATTACGACGTCACTGTGTGTTCAATAAGCAATGACTTGAATAGAGCCCACACATCCAGATTTCCACTTCCTGGTAGGATTTCTCTCAGGTTTTTGCTTGCCATATGAGTTCTGTTATACTCACAGACATCATTCAAACAGTTTTAGAAACGTCAGAGTGTTTTCTATCCAAATCTACTAATACTATGCATATCCTAGCTTCTGAGTTTGAGTAGGAGGCAGTTTAATATGGGCAGATATTTTTTCGAAATTGACAATACTGCCCCCTATCCCTAAGTAGCTGGAATAAGTTATTATCAAGTATTGCATTAATGTTCTGTATTGCTGTATATTCATTTTCAGTTTATAATAACATGTACTCATATAATTCATTTGATATTTTAGGGAAACAAACCTCAGTTATGAATGCAGCTGTAGGAATCATAGTTGTTGTTCTGGTTCTCATCCTCTGTCTCTCTGGACTCATGTGGTTCAGGTGAGTGAAGAAGGGAAAACTGTTATTTGTATTATTCTTTCACCTTAGCACTCTGATTTGTTATTAACTTTATTCATTCATAAATGTATTTATTGGCCCAACGCCCTTAACTGTTAAACTGTATTAGTAACATATCAATATCCACTAGAGGTCACTAGAGAACAGAACTCACTCTGTCCCTCATTACAGGAGATACACAGGAGGAAGTGATGCTACAACAGACACACAGGTGATTCTATCAGTTATCAATTACACCAGGGTTTTCAACCCCCCCCCCCCCCATCGTGTAGTGCTAGGGCAAAAAACTAAACGTGCACCCAAGGGAGGTGCTCTGAGTTACAACTCCATTTTCATTCATTTACTATGTCACGACAGTCTCTTTCATACTATTTTAATTTCTCTTTTTTTCTCTTTCTCTTTCTCTTTCTCTCTCTCTTTCTCTCTTTCTCTTTTTCTCTCTTTCTCTTTCTCTCTTTCTCTCTTTCTCTCTTTCTCTCTTTCTCTCTTTCTCTTTCTCTCTCTTTCTCTCTCTGTCCACAGAATGTCCATCCTGACCCTACCAGTGACCCCAACAGTGACATGTAAATACCTCTGAACATGAAGACCAGGTCACCAGAGTATGACACCCTGGCAGTAAGTGTGTTTGTTTGTGTGTGTCCATAAACATTTTAGTGGGAGTGTAAATTACTAATTCTGTGTCTTCTCTCAGAATGCGAGGGGACACTCCCTCTGAAGAGAACCACTACAGAACCTGGACTGAAGAGAACCACTACAGAACCTGGACAGAAGAGAACCACCACAGAACCTGGACTGTAGAGAACCACCACAGAACCTGGACTGAAGAAAAGTAACTCAGAACATCAACTGAAGAGAACCACCACAGAACCTGGTCTGAAGAAAAGTAACTCAGAACATCAACTGAAGAGAACCACCACAGAACCTGGACTGAAGAAAAGTAACTCAGAACATCAACTGAAGAGAACCACCACAGAACCTGGTCTGAAGAAAAGTAACTCAGAACATCAACTGAAGAGAACCACCACAGAACCTGGACTGAAGAAAAGTAACTCAGAACATCAACTGAAGAGAACCACCACAGAACCTGGACTGAAGAGAACCACCACAGAACCTGGACTGAAGAGAACCACCACCGAATCTGGACTGAAGAGAATCACCACAGAAGCTGGACTGAAGAGCTACAGTTCCAACCCAAAGCCAGGCCTCACACCTCTATTCTCTTGCAACCATATCTAGATGGTTTTCCAGACCATGAACTTTAACTTTTGAGTAAATGCTGGAATAGATTTTTTATTTTCTGATAATGATACTTATATTGATGATAAATAGGATGGGTTATGCTTCTGCTATTTTTCAATGGGATATTTTCTATTTCCATATGTTTGATGATATAAATAGAATACTTTTCTTGTGTACCAATCTGTTTACTATCTATAATTTAACTTTATATGTCTGATCTTTTTCCATGGGATTTTGCCATTTAGGGATTTATAACATTAATAGTCCTACTTTCCTCAGAAACTAATATAGATAATATTGATAACATCTTTTTAATATGTTTTGTTCTTGGGCCAAGTTTCTCCTGATGTGGTTAATGATTTACTTTGTATTGCTGTCAGACATAATTCCGCATTTTATGTTTTATATTATGTAATACTATATTGTTTATTTTTTATTTTTTAAATGTCATCAGTACATTACATACATTTAAACATTTGAAGTTTTTATACATTTTATATTAATTAGAATTGTATATTACGTAATACTATATTGTTCAGTGTCATGATATCACTTGTTTTATCATCACATTTTCATTATTACCTATTTTAGATACATGTTTACCTTTTCAGTTTTTACAGTCCGGTTTAAAGTGTCAATACAGTATAAGCATCATGTTGTAAAAAAGCTCAAAATGATCAATGCATCAATTCATAACTATTTCCACTCTGCTCTTGTTTCTTGTAATTCTTGCAATTAGCCAAATGATGGCGCCATTGAATCATTGAACCATGAGTGGCTGGGCCAGCGTTTCCTAAACTCGGTCTTGGGGGACCCCAAGGCGTAAACGTTTTGGTTTTTGCCCAAGCACTACACAGCTGATTCAAATAATCAAATCTTGATGACGAGTTGATTACTCAAACAGAGGAAGTGTTGCTTAGTTGTCTTATTAACCTCAGACATATTATTTCTATTCACTGAAATGACCCTAGTGTAACCCTTTGTTGTCTCCTCCAGTTAAGGATATTCAGCTGTATAAGCACGGCCAGTATTTCTTTTCACAAAAACAGCTGTTTTGCAATGAAGGTCTACAGTAGCCTCAACAGCGCTCTGTAGGTTAGCACCATGGTGTAACTGGAGGACAGCTAGTTTTTGTCCTCCTCTGGGTATAATGACTTCAATACAGAACCTAGGAGGCTCGTGGTTCTCAGCCCCTTCCATAGACTTACACAGTAATTATGACAGCTTCCGGACGATGTCCTCCAACCTATCAGAGCTCTTGCAGCATGAACTGACATGTTGTCCGACCAATCAAAGTATCAGATATTTAATCTAGTTCTGAAAGCATAAGATACAACCAGCTAGCACTATAGTGCTTAACATGTGGTGAGTAGTTGACTCAAAGAGAAAGACAATAGCTGAACAGTTTTGAAAAAATTTATTTCTTTAAAAATGAAGGAGAAGCAAGAGAGAGTGCAAACTCTACTTTGCTTTTTGCTTTCACTTTCACTTTACTGAGCCAGCATCTAATGCAGCTAGCTAGTTTAGTTACTCAAATAACCGTCTCAAACAGAGAGGGATGGTATGTTAGCTAGCTGGCTATGGCTATCCAACACTGGACCTCTTCCAAGTCAAGGCAAGCTTTTGGTTTTATTATTTTATTGCTACCTGGGCTCACCGGTGTAACTGCTAAACTGCTTGCTGACTGTACACTGTACTGCACGATTGTAGCGTGTTTACTAATGCATTAGTTCTAGTAGCTATGTTGACTATGACGTTAGCTAATATGATAACAATGATGTTGGCTGTGTGTAGCGTTAGCAGTCATGATATGAAGGTTTGGCTTGGAAAGGTTTTTTCGCCTGCTCACAGACAGCTGATGTGTTGTGCACTGAAGTCCACAAGTGAAGGGAAAAGGTGAGAGGAGTATAGTGCAGAGATGTAAGAAGGAATTCTACAATGGGCAATGTGATCATGCTGTTTGTATGTGTCTGCTTTGAAAGTGAACTGTGTTTGAATGTGATCATAGGTGTATTCATTCCACCGATACTGTTGAAAAACGTTTTTTAAACAAAAGCTAACAGAACGAAATGAGGATAAACATACCTGAATTTGTCCAAGAGAAACTCTTTTTTTCAACTGTTGGACTAAAGATTACATCCTAGATCAGCTTGATGCAAGCCAGAGTGTGCAAGGCAGTATTGAATGTGTCACCTTGATTACTCAAATGTTTCTCTCGACCTGTGCACCTACGTTGTAACCTTCCATTCATAGGCTAGGTTGTAACAACCTCACGATGGCTATAGGGAACACTAGAGTATCATGACATGTAGTAGTTAAATATGTCCATGTTACATTGAGCTGGGTAAATGGAATATGAATGACAGTAATCCAAAATGCTGTGATAGAAATAAGGCCATGCTCATTAAAAATGTGCGTCCTCCCTCATCTTAAATGTGTCTGTGTGCCTGTCTGTCTGTCTCGCCATCTCCCCGCCATAGTATAGACAGGCTTCACTACCAGACCCCACCACAGGCAGCGTAGTATATACAGACTGCACTAACAGACCCCACCACAGGGAGCATAGTATATACAGACTGCACTACCAGACCCCACCACAGGGAGCGTAGCCATTATTACAGGAGTTTGATTTCCGATTTAACCAAAACACTACAACAATAAAGAAATACATGTTTTACATCTAACATTGATTTATTGTGAGGTTTAGCTACAATTATTCCTGAGGGGAGGAGCTTTCCTCCCCTAAGGATTCCAGTGGTGGACCTCTCCTCCCCTCAGGACTCCAGTGGTGGACCTCTCCTCCCCTCATGACTCCAGTGGTGGACCTCTCCTCCCTTCATGACTCCAGTGGTGGTCCTCTCCTCCCCTCAGGACTCCAGTGGTGGACCTCTCCTCCCTTCATGACTCCAGTGGTGGTCCTCTCCTCCCCTCAGGACTCCAGTGGTGGACCTCTCCTCCCCTCAGGACTCCAGTGGTGGTCCTCTCCTCCCCTCATGACTCCAGTGGTAGGCCTCTCCTCCCCTCAGGACTCCAGTGGTAGACCTCTCCTCCCCTCAGGACTCCAGTGGTGGTCCTCTCCTCCCCTCATGACTCCAGTGGTGGTCCTCTCCTCCCCTCAGGACTCCAGTGGTGGACCTCTCCTCCCCTCATGACTCCAGTGGTGCTCCTCTCCTCCCCTCAGGACTCCAGTGGTGGTCCTCTCCTCCCCTCAGGACTCCAGTGGTGGTCCTCTCCTCCCCTCAGGACTCCAGTGGTGGTCCTCTCCTCCCCTCATGACTCCAGTGGTAGGCCTCTCCTCCCCTCAGGACTCCAGTGGTAGACCTCTCCTCCCCTCAGGACTCCAGTGGTGGACCTCTTCTCCCCTCATGACTCCAGTGGTGGTCCTCTCCTCCACTCATGACTCCAGTGGTGGTCCTCTCCTCCCCTCATGACTCCAGTGGGTGAGTATGTTTAATTCTGGTTATTCCACAGTATATATTTCTACAGTTCTAGGTTCTATAGGCTGTCTCAAATAGCACCCTGTTCCTATATTCCTTGTATTTTGACTGTGGTCACCTCCCTCCCTTCCTCTCCTCCTTCTACATTCTGTGCTGTAGGTGAGGGGAGATAGAGAGTATCCGAGTTCTACATTCTAAGTCTATGTTCTGTACTGTAGGTGTGGGTAGATGGAGAGTATCAAAGTTCTACATTCTAATTCTATCTACCCACATCTATAGTAGAGAACATAGAATTAGAATGTAGAACTTTGATACTCTCTATGTTCTCTACTATAGATGTGGGTAGATAGAGAGTATCAGAGTTCTGCATTTTAATTCTTAAGTCTGTACTATCCATGAGGGGTGTGGTGGTTAATTTCTGTCTCATCAAATGAGGAGAGACAAACTTAACACACGAGTCAGAGTTACACTTAAACTAAATCTTTAATAATAAGAGCTTTGCAATAGCAATGACTTTCAATGATTCACCATTTTCTAATTACCCGTTGAGAGTGACAACGCAATGGCTACTGAGATGCTTTATAGCAAAGATCCACCCCCTATTCGACATAACAAACCACAGATATTAGGAACAGTTCACAAAGTGAGACTTTATAAATGAGAAAGGAGTATCCCGTAGCCAGATAGCATTCACTATAAATTATCGTTCAGTTTGGCCCCTAAAACGAGGTTCTAATCTCGTTCCTGGTACTTTATACACCAACACATCCAATGGCATAACTCAATTGTCAACTCTAGATACTCCCATCTCAAGTTAAACCCCTTCTTGACCCCACTCCTGGACAAGCTCACTGAGGGGAGTGAGCCTCTAGGTGTCACAGCTGTCGTGGAAGAGAGAATGGGACCAAGGCACAGCGGGTTGCGTGCTCAACATATTTATTTATAACAAATGCGAACACCACGGAAAAACAATAAACAAACTAACGACAGGAACAGAGACGCAGGCTCAACAAAAGCAGTGCTCTCAAACAACTACCCACAAGTGACAAACAAAACACACACCTATTTATAGGACTCCCAATCAGAGGCAACTAGAAACACCTGCCTCTAATTGAGAGTCCAGCACCCAACCTACACATAGAAAAACTACCCTAGACCATACACATAGAAATACAAACATAGACCAGTGACCAAAAAACCCCGTAATACATAAATAAACTGCCCTCTGCCACGTCCTGACCAAACTACAATAACAAAATATCCTCTACACGTCCTGACCAAACTACAATAACAAAATATCCTCTATACTGGTCAGGACGTGACACTAGGTCATACACAATCCCAGGATAAGTGCAACATCAGAGAGAACATACAATGGTTCCAGACACTGCCATACACCTCCCCCCAATGCCAAAGGAGGGAGTGACTTGCGCACAGACATTGTGGAGACAAGTAATTGGTTCCCCATTAATCACGCCATCCCTTCACATGGTTTAAGAATAGGTAGACACATTCACATATGAAGACAAAGTTCCATCCTGTCCTCTTCCCTTTCTGATATTCTGCATAGCACCAGGGATATGTGAAAAACAGCCCGACCTCTCCCCTCTCTGGGCCCCAAGTGACTGAGAACCAGCTGAGGGAAGAGGTGCAACTGCCAACACCAGAGTCCAAAGGGATACATTCTAATAACAAGTATATCACATAAGCATATTAGGGATATGTGAAAAACAGCCTGACCTCTCCCCTCTCTGGGCCCCAAGTGACTGAGAACCAGCTGAGGGAAGAGGTGCAACTGCCAACACCAGAGTCCAAAGGGATACATTCTAATAACAAGTATATCACATAAGCATATTATGCAGATAAGACATCAAAATGATCTATGTTACCCAACTAATTCTGATTCATCCACCACAGGGGAGATAGAGTTTATCAGAGTTCTACATTCTAAATCTAGGTTATGTACTATAAGTGTGGGGAGAGAGAGAGTATCAGAGTTCTACAAGAGAGATTATGTGCCTTTGTCAACTTCAAGAATCCCAACATATCCACTTGTACCTTGGAGAGGCTAAAGGTGAGAGATGGGATGAAACATAATGCTGTCATATGCATTTAACTGTGAGATGAGCTTTCAATTTTTTAGCTTGAACTTAAGGAGTAAGGAGTGTGTACTTTTGGGACCATGCAATTGGTTCAATTGTACTTTTGGGACTATGCCATTGGTTCCATTGTACTTTGGGACTACACAATTGGTTCCATTGTACGCTTAGGACTATGTGATTGGTTCTACTGTACTTTTGGGACTATGCTATTGCTTCCATTGCACTTTTAGGATAATATTTATTTAACCTTTATTTAACCAGGCAAGTCAATTAAGAACAAATTCTTATTTACAATGGCGGCCTGGCAAGAGGCAAAAGGTCTCCTGTGGGAACGGGGGCTTAAAAAAGGCAATGCAAACTAGTGACATGGGCTGACAACTAGAAACAGTTACATGTCTCAATAACCTGTTCATCTATTTGTCCTTTGAACTCCTCCAATGGAGGACATTCCAAGATCAAGGGGCTGAATAATGAAAGGACTTTTTTCCATGTTTGGTTCTAATTTTCGGTACTGTTAGCATAAAACAAGATTGAGATCTGAGTTTGTGTGTTCTCATTTCCTGCCAGAAGAGAGGATATATAACATGGCAGTTTTCCTTAAATGGTCTTCTGAATAAGAATGTACCAGTGTTTGAGCCTGCATGTTTCTACTGATGTCCACCTGACAGCACAGTAGAGATCACAATGGTGAGTTAGACGTCTCTGCATGATACACAGAGTCAAGAGCCTTCAGTGTAGAGCTTGAGTCTTGCACATAAATAGTATCACCATTGTCCAACACAGAGAGAAAAGAACAACGATTCAACTCCTTTCTGGCGGAAATTGAAAAACAGGCCGGTAATAAAATCCAATGCAATGTTATTGGTTTCATTGTACTTTTGGGACAATGCTATTAGTTCCATTGTACTTTTGGGACCATGCTACTGGTTCAATTGTTTGTATTTGGACTGCGCCTGCGGTATGTGTTCCTGTCCAGGGGGTGGAGCTGGAGAGCACCAGGCTGGTGATCAGGTACCCAGACAGCCAGTATTACAACAA
Organism: Salmo trutta; assembly: GCF_901001165.1. Lineage (NCBI taxonomy): Eukaryota > Metazoa > Chordata > Actinopteri > Salmoniformes > Salmonidae > Salmo > Salmo trutta. The sequence continues at coordinate 614,810 of NC_042994.1, read as the reverse complement.
TATAGAAATACATACTGTACATCTAATATTGATTTATTGTGAGGTTTAGCTACGTTTCACCAAAGATAGTATATTAGAATGACTCTCTGGTTTTACAAATAATGATTGAACCTTGTCTTGTACTTTTGAGACTAGTCTATTGGCTCCATTTAACGTTTGGGACAATGCTTTTGGTTCCATTGTACTTAGCTATTGGTTCCATTCTAAATATTTTGGCTGTTGCTGCTGTGTGTCCTTCTGTCCAGAGGGTGGAGTTGGAGAGCACCAGGCTGGTGATCAGGTACCCAGACCGCTGGATGCAGAGAACCCTTCCCTTTCCTCAGGGAACAACCCTATAGGCCTCAACACCTCCTCAGCCTCCCAGTACACCTCCACAGGGTAAACACATCCGTCTGTCATTCAAAACATCATTATGAGTTATTCTAAAGTATTACAAATCAACTCATATCAACTTTTGAAATGTACAAAATGATGGAAGGAGGAAGCAGGAGCACAGGTTCAGGTGTTTGTCTCTCTCTCTCCCAGGACCAGGAGGATGGCTCCCATCAATGGTGACCAGTGTTTCTACTGGAGGACCACCGGCTGTTTCTATGGTGACAAGTGTTGCTTCAAACACAAGCCTGACCAGAGAGGAAGAGAAAGGAAACCATGGCAACTCCGACCACCATGACAACCCTGACCCTCACGCAGTGACTGGATAGTAGAGAGGGAGGAGAATGATGAAGATGAAGGAAGAGGATGAGGGACCGTGTCCCTACTTTAAAAGGGAACAAGGAGGTTTTGGGGGGGATGGGGGATGGGGGGGGTGTCACACCATTTGTAGTCCTCTGGCACAGACCACAGATCCCAGACAGAACACTAGACATATATAATGAGTGTGTGAAGTATCAATCAAAGTGAAGAGGAGTGCACCTCTGATTTCCTTCCCCCTCTCCCTCGGCCTAAGCTGTGAAACATGGAATTGACATCATCTTTAGAACTTGAAGGGATCTTTGCCCAGTGAACCTCCTCTATGATGACCATGTTGTAGACACTAAGGGGGCTGACATCTGTTGTATCATGTGTTTTACTGTGTATGTATGTATTGTCATGTGACTGGACATGTGACCTGAATGTGTGACCCCTTATGATGTCACTGTGAGACTGCCAGCCTGATGCCATAGGGTGCCTAGTAATTGCCCCTACAGGTGATAAATAAATGCTATTTTTGAATTGAATTACAATTGAATATGGGGCAGACTATATTGCAGTCACCTGCCTGCTCTCACAAACATTAGTCCTTCTACTTTTTACCTAAAGGGGTACTATAATTCAAAATCAAATAGCTAAATGATCCATGGTACAACCACCTTAAAACAATTCCATATGTCAGCTAGTAGAACCCCCCAAGTCTAACGGCTTAGACTTTTAGAGGTTCAGAATCCCAGTGTCAGAGGGAGCAATGTCCAGCACCTAAACACACAAATCAAATCAAATTGTATTAGTCACATGCGCCGAATACAACAGGTGTAGACCTTACTGTAAAATGATTAATGACAAGCCCTTAAGCAACAATCCAGTTGTTTTTATGTTCAAAAATATTAGATTTTTTAAATTATAAAAATGCTAAAAAAAAAAAATAAATCACACGATAAAATAACAATAACGAAGCAGCAATCAACAATTACGTGAAAGATGAATCATTGTCATTTCCAAGAAACACGCATCACTCAGACACAATAGGACACAAAAATCCTAGACAGACAGACAGACTTAGTTATATACATGCCAGGGTTCACTTTGGGTCCATTTCTCTGAAGATCAGTGAGCTGAGGACATCTCTTTCACACAAGCACACACTGGAAATTCATAGCAGCTTGCCTTGGCCTTGGCATAATGACAGCTCACTGTCGTCTGTTGTATCTAGCTAGCTAACGTTGGTAAATAAAAGTTAGCTAACTTGCTAGCTTACAAGTTAACTATGGAGTCCTGCTGTAATTCAGCGGCAGCGCATCGTATTGTTCACAATCCAGTCCATTCAGAGTAGCTGTGTGATGCACAAAAATACTTGTTTATCACTGAATAACAGCAGCTTCATGTAGCTAACAAGCTAGCTGAGATCACTAATTCACTCAATTCAAACACCAGTTCAACATTAGTCCCAAAAACAGTACTTTCACATGTGTGCCTGATTTATTCTATATACATTTTCTACATTTCCAAATGTTATTTTACCTTCTTTTTTGTCACACTCAAGTCATTACTTATGATATCCAGACGTATATCAATCTCTTATTCAATTGAACTAATAAGTGAAATTGCCAGATTTACATTCACAAATTGATCTTTTAAATAATATCCAAATTGATGAGTTTTCTAAATGAGACATTGTAAACTTTTTCCAAACTAACCTACATGAAGCAACTTCTCAGGTTAATTTAAGTTTAATTCCCAAATAGCCTATCCAGGTTTGATTTATCATTAAATTGATCAATCAGTAAAATTTGGTTTTTGCAAAACCCATTCAGTAATCCAGTACTGACAGAAGTCCCGCACCAGCGGGAATCCCAGGTGGCTTCGGCCTTAGGGAGAAGTATACCATAGTGGTGAATGTTCCCAACATTTGATCTACTGTTTACACTTATGATATCCAATCAATGGAGATTGTATGGATTATCGTATCATTCAATTTAATAAGTTAAATTGTTGAACAAACCTTAATGTTCTTCCAATCAAATGAGAAACTTTAAAACTTCCCATATTAACCTGGATGAAGCAAGCTCTCAGGTTAATTCAAGTTTAATACCCAGATAGCCTACCCAGGTAGGATTAATCATTGGCATTGATTAATTAATTCAATTTGCTTTTGCAAATTCATTCACGTCCAACTTCCACATTACTGGTACGGTACGGATGGTTCGTCAACATCTATAAATAGATTAAACTTGTCTTTGCAGCTTCCAATGTATTCCAACCCCAAACATTGAAAAACAATAGGAAAATTGTTCCTCTAAATCTTTCCAATAATGTGCAAGCTATCAAAGGAGGTGGTCACCACTCCTCTGCTAATTAGTGAACCTCCACCCATAAAAGGATTGATCTCTGACCTCAGCAGCGATACCAACCCTAATTATGCCATTAGCGAAAAAACTGCCGAAATTGCGAACGCTCTCCAAAATCAACCATCAAACACAGGCTTTGTGAAGGTTCTCTCCACTTTAGCACTTATGTATCGCCATCAAAGGTTGGCATCGGTCGAATAACACAGTGCACAGCTGAAGCACGTGCAAGACATGGCTAACATGAGGGCACAGGTGGAGAACTGAGCAACTATTGACAAAAGCAGGAAATGAAAACATTCTGCTAGTCGAGGAACTGCGTTTGAAATCGGGACAATTAAAAGTAATTGCAAATACTTATGATGATGAACGAACACAAACTTTTCAACAAAATCGTTGTCTCCAGGAACAACTCGATTTAGCCAAAACTAAATACGATGTAGTCCACTCCAAACTAGATAAATCTGTCGAGTTATCTACAAACAGGAGCGCACAATTTGATAACATGCAGGCAGTTTTGTTGAAAGTTACACAAGGTAACAATGTTCTACTCCAAATTCTGCAGACCAAATATGATCAGTTGATGAACACAATGACTAAGTTGGATGACAAATCAGCAGAACTCATTGAAGTCAATGACCAAATGAATGTTTAGAGAACTCGGGTGATGAAGATGGAAATATTGATTTCCAAGCAAGTCGAAGAAATCTCATCACTGAATCTCTCGCTCCATACTCAAGACCTCTATCTGCAAACCATGTCCAAAATCAGTACTCTAAGCGCTCAAGTGGACTCTGCAATGCAGCAGAATACCACCCTTAGGTACCATCTGGAGGAAATCCAGAATGGTCACGCTCTACAGCATGACTATCCATCCAAGCAACCGGAGCCCGGTACTCCAAGGAGTAAAGACGATAGGTTTCAGACATTGCTTCCATCATGTGTCCCTCAGTCTTCTCCTCTTGGCCATTCAGCACTGAGTAATATGGCGCCTCTTGGCCAACAAAGCCAAAGCTTGGCTTCTCCTCTTGGCCTGTCGGCCCCAATTTCCCCACAGGATGAAGCCAACCCTCTCCGCCCGCTTGACGCAGAATACCTTGACAAACTCGTCAAGAATTTCCCCACCTTTGACCCCGTTCCAGGTCAGCCAAACGATACTGAGACCTTCCTAGCTGACATAGAGGACGCGTTGGATGGCTACCCGAATGCTACGGGTTCTGACAGGGTTTACCTGTTGAAGCGAACGTCGAATAGACATGTGATGAGGTTCATTCGTCTACAACAGCAACACGTGCTAAATGACTACGCTAAACTTGCCACAGCTTTGAATTTCGAATTCAGTGTTACTGCGACTCGCAAACGCGATAGCTCACTGGCTAACATGGTCAAACAAGCTCGGAACGAACACCCACAAGCTTTCTATCATAGGCTTCGTTCAGCTTACTTTGGCCTACTCACAGAAACAGGAATGGAAGAGCTGTTACCATTCAAACAAATGTTTCTGTCGAACCTGTATCCCACCTTCATTACCTACTTGGGCCCTGCAGCCCACGTTGGCTTGCCTATCTTACAACTCAGAGAGCTTGCAAGCACAGCTTTTGAGGCATCAAAAGCTCGCAACGCTAAGAGCCTTGACCACTCGGTTTTGAAGTTTGATCAGAAGCACTCACTCCAGTTAGAGGGTGCATTATCAGGTATTGGAGCGTTGAGAGATGACGCACAACAACGGTTTCTACCACGAATCCAATAACCACCGCGGTCAAAATAACTGTAAAGTACGTCGCCATCAAAACGACTACCGCTATAATCGACCTGTTCGCTACTTTCCTGCACCCAACCCACACAAAGTGTCAGAGCACAAGGGTAACACACAAGTGTAACAAAGGGTTGAAGGATGATCAAAACATAGACCAATGTTCTCCAGAAGTTCCACTACGTGAAGAACTAAAGCGAGAAACATTTGAGAAAAGGGTAAAAGATAAGTCACAAGGACTAGACGGGGAATTACTGGACACCAGGTCCGCAGGAATTAACACCCACAGCAAGGACGTTAAAATTCAAATCTCTCCCGCTCTCACTCGAGACCCTATCCAGGGCCCGCTTGATCAAGAAACAAGCCCACGGGCTTTGTCTATAGACCCTGATACAAAGGTTGCGAAGAAAAAGGTCAAACGCTTCGTTAAAACCTAGCCCAGTCAAAATCTGAAATGTCGATCTGCTTCCACCTTGAACAGAAATGACACATCACGTCGTTGCGAACGACCACTCCACTTTGTGGGGAATATGTCCACTAAAGACGAATCGAAACGCCCATACCTGGAAACAGTCCTGGAGGACTGCTTAACTTATCATGCGCTAATTGATTCGGCTGCGACAATATCACTCATCTCTCAAACATTGTTTGATGATCTCAAAAGGGCTTTGAAGCCAACTAAACGTTGGTTAAAAGTGGAACGATGCGACACTACACTTCGAGGGGTCACTCAGACTACCTTGCCTCTCACATTGAGAGTCATGCTGAAACTACACTTCCAGGACGTATCGCTCGTTCACCCTGTGTATGTTACCAGCCTCGAAACTGTACCCCTGCTACTGGGAGCAGACTTGATGGATCGGTTACTCCCATTGATGGATTGGAAAACCAACCAGGTATGGTCACAGGCTACAGTGCCTTCTCCACTGACCACACTGTCTTCCCCTAACGCTAGCTGCAACACAATCATTCACGAGGGGTATCTGTCAAAAGCACCCCTTGGGAAAAAGACGTTTAGAAACCTCTTGGTGCAAAATCCGATACAAGGTGATATTACGATATCTCGACACATTCCATCAGCCAATCTGATTGACCATTCTTTTCATGATTTCGAGCCAGCTGTCTCTGTGAATGAGCAACTTCCCTCCTCCTTGCAGTCGTGCAATACGGTAGTTGAGATGAACTTCTCTTGCCCTTCGGACACTTCCGCAAGCACTGCGGCCGTCTCAGCAAGAAAAACATCGATGAGCAGAGTATACTCTGCTTCCGATGATACACCTTCCGCTTTGTGGGGGACTGTCAACCCTTACAATTACACTAATGGCGTCAGTCCAGCAACTGACCCGATGACTCCCACTGGTGAAACACTTTGCGATATCACAGACCGATATCCTCATCTCAGTTCGCAGGTACTGAAGAGGTTGCCACACGCGAACGCGGTGGTGACTGACAGGCCTCGACAGCCACTGAGGGTGTTGAGGCATAAACACCAGGAGATTAGGTTGAAAGGTTACAGCCATTCTCATAATAACGCGACCGCTGACAACTCGTACATAGGGTCCGAACCTTTCGTTTGCGCCTCGGATACCAACACCACCCGCTGGTGGGGGGGTCCTGAGACACAAAGGGGGGGAATAGTAGCCCAGACCCATGATGAGCCTTATCGAGGCTCAGTGAGGAGCAGACAGGCCCCTAGATGGGGATTATCTTAGAACACATCTAAGATAGTACTGAGGTGTACCACACTGGTCGTAAAGGAAGTCCAGTGGACTTGTCCACCTCCAAAACAAATGGCAACAATAATCATTCCTTGCCATGTGTAGTAGCCACTACAAGACAACTAGTAAAATGCTCTAATCATGTATTCCTGAAGGATAACATTTCAGAATAAATCGGTAGGACAACTGGACCCCTTGAGTACCAGTACCAATACCACAGTCAGTCCAGCAACACTCAGTACGAGGATTAGTAACCTCACAAGTTATATTGCAATTAATAATAGCGATATAGGAGTCACTCAGAGTGCAACACAGGGAAGGGAATCTCCATTGCACTCTTCCAATGGTTAACACACGCCACTAATAAATAGAACCCTATGTTCAGGAGAAAAGTTATTAGAAGTCATGAACCATGATCACACCACGTATGACTGGTCCAATACTTAAAGAGTACTTCCGTCATGAGGTTAGCTCCTCCGTGGATAACATAGCTATGAAGTAGACTTCTTCATACCTACCACCACTACAATAGTGGAAGACAGTGACCGGTAGTAAAACCACTACAGACTCCCTCGACACCAATTCTGACTGACCTCCAGGCATTAACCGGAAAATTACCTGACTACGTCAGACTCATTCTGAACAAGTTGTAATCTGCCAGGATACTTTGTTTCCTTCCCTTGACATGTGCGCTGGCGTAAGCATAAACGCACATGCACAACGGAACATCCAATTAGGATTTATGCTAGGATCACTTAAGGGTGCGAGCAAAATACCAGCCTTAGTAAAGTTGAACATTTATTTTGAGGCCTTTAACTCTACAGCTACAGCACTCACACGTTTTCTTCTCAGAAGTCCATAGGTCATCCCTGTAGACCACCCAAAACTAGTGCCTTACAGCTGTAGACTTACCATATAGTTATCAACTTAGGATAGTACCCTAAGCAACACCCCGCAAATTAGGAAAGCCCTAGATATGACATTAGACAATGCCATGATAGGGTCATTTTGCCAAGACCATGGACGTAGATAGAATACAGTCCAATTAGATGATTAAGGTGGCATAACTATATTTTGTTTTGTTTATGCTTTCATTCATTTTGTTTCATTTTCTTCGGCACGTAGAAAATGATAGAGCCATAAACAACTCCCCCATACAACCATCAGTTAGTGCCACAATGCCGCTCATTTGGGAGGAAATGTAATGATATATTTCATGAGTGTATGCGTTGTTAACATCTGCCTAAGTTACTGCCCAGATCTTCCAGTCTGGATGACCAGACGACGGGTCCGGAACGGCGATCCCACTCCGGACATCCACTGCCCAGCCTTGGAGCGGACTTCTTCATTTGCAGAGACCCTACCCGGGTCGACCACCAGAGGGGGGAATGCAACAGCGATCACCAACTGTACATCTGCTGCCCAGCCTTGGGGCGGACTTCTTCATTTGCAGACACCCTAACCGGGTCGACCACCAGAGGGAGGACTGCAACAGCGATCACCAACTGGACATCTGCTGCCCAGCCTTGGGGCGGACTTCTTCATTCGCATAAACCCTACCCGGGTCAACCACCAGATGGGGACCACAACGATGGTCCACAACCAGGACAACCCACGGTCATTTTTATGTTGGTTTGCAACATGCAGGTTAATCGCAAGATTGAACCCAACATGGGGGGACTGTCATGACGTTGGCCTGTGGGTAAGGTTTATGACCCCCCCATAAATACCTTTCTACCTTCCCTCTCTCTCTGACTCTACTGAAGAACTCTTGAATAGCCTTTGTTAAACATAGAGAGTCTGGGAACATCAAACGGTGAGGGGAAAGGAACCATATTTCGGTAATCCAACCAGTGGAAAATATGCGTTGGTACTTAATGAATATGATGTCAGTTCGGTTGTCATCTGAGACATTATGACTGATGACAGGAAATAAACTGTATATAAACTGTATCTGGGAAAGTCTACACATTCTAGTTATCAGATTCACATGGAATTGTTGTGCAATTTAAATGTTTGAATATGAAACTATTTGTGAAAAGATTAAATGTAATTTTAGCTTCCAAATGAGAGAATTGGGTTTTCATAAGGTTAGAGCTCTGCTCAATCAGTGGCCCGCCCCTGTGAAGAGACATGGGTTATAAACAATCAAACACACCCTTCTCTCCCTCCACTATATAAGCCCTTGACGAAAATGTAACCTCCTGTTCCGAGTACATTAGGGCGAAAGCCCTATGTTAGAAGGGTTCAGAGAATAAGCTGTTCCAAGAACGTGTGGACTTGAGGTCCCCACGTTGAAAGGACAAAGACCACCTAAAGAACTAAGCCAACCTCAGCGTGAGCTCTGGTTGAACGACAAGGACCTAACAAAATTAGCATCGAATTTCAATGTGAAGGTGACGACCTATACACGCCGAAAGGATGAATTTCGACTATACCAGCCAGAATATAGCATGAGCTAAAAGTATGGCAACTTGGTATGAACTTTGAACTCATATTCACTCCAGAAGTGATACCTCCTAGCCGTTGAGTTAGCAGCGGCCGCTGTAAACGTGGGCTAGGAAAGGACGGACGATGTATCCAGTCTAACACACAACGAAGATACTACAACGTATCCAATTTACCACCAGAGACATTCTTCCGAGGACAGGAAGACCTCTGTTGGGCAACATGACCAGCATCTACGACCAACCTACTGAAGCGCAGCTCAGAGTAAATATTTATTGCATTTTCCTTAATTTAGAATGCTTAAGATACTGTATTTACGATAGCACAGCTTCTCCCTTTGTCCCTCAGCCTTCCCGCTCTTTCACTCAAACCCAACCCCCTCCCTTTGTGTAACCAGCCATCATGTCGGCTCCGTCCACCAGGGACGTTTTCTGTATGACTTAATTTGCATTCTGTGTATATGTAATTCTGTGTGATTAGTTAGGTATTTAGTAAATAAATAATTAAACCCAATTTTGTATTGCTGATTCAACTTGTTAGCCAGGGTTCGTGAAGATAACCAAGAATTTACAACTTTCAGATAAGACTGAAATAAGGTGATGTGTAATATTGACTGCTATTGATGTAAAATATTACTAGGTCTTCAGAGATTATTTGGAAGATAACAGCTCTATAAACACTCTTTTGTGGTGCCCCGACTTTCTAGTTAATTACATTTACATGATTAGCTTAAATCAGGTAATATTAATTACAGAGAAAGGATTTTATAGAATAGCATGTCATATCCCTTAATCCGGCATAGTCAAAGACACGACAACAGTCACAACCAAAGTTATTGGCACCCTTGACAAATACTGAGCTATATTGTATGCTACAAAAGATGGGATGTACATTGTAAAAGTGGTTTCACATAAATATTTGTGCATGCAATTTTAAGAGCTCGGAGAGAAATTGATTTTTTGTGGAGACATTTTGAAAATGGCCTAAAGTAAGAGTGATTGAGTGGATGCTTCGTATGAGCTTTAGGAGTAGTATAAACCTGAGACACAGTGATGGTGGGTTGTGTTTAGGAGTAGTATTAACATGACACACAGTGATGGTGGGTTGTGTTTAGGAGTAGTATTAACATGAGACACAGTGACGATGGGTTGTGTTTAGGAGTAGTATTAACATGAGACACAGTGAGAAACATTAGACTATACAGAATATGGTCCTCTGTAGCTCAGTTGGTGGAACATGGCACCTGCAACGTTATGGGTTTGGTTACCTTGACCACCCATATGTACAATATATGTACACAGGACTGTATATTCATTTGGATAGTTGAGTCTACTAAACTGCATAATTTATGGGCAGCAGACTACAATAGACTATACAGTCAATACTGCAGGCTGTGGTGATGTTCATTGATGCCTCTGATAGATAAAGCTACTACCAGTATTGTACAAAAGAGGAGGCTGGTGGGCAGATATATAGGAGGATAGACTCATTGTAATGGCTGGAATGAATGGAACACTAATTTTATTCATATTACTGCCCAAATGAATGAGGACATCAGGACTGGGGGCTGCAGTAACGTTGAGATGCCAGTAGGGAGAGCTCTAGTCTAGAACACTGGAACCTTCAGCAGAACTTTCATGATGAGGAGGAGTGATGTGAATGGGTCATATTTAGCCTCTTTATAACATGTAGGCCCACTCCTCAAATGAACAAATGCAACTATTTTCTGACATGTTATTTCTGCATTTTAATGTCTTACCATCCTGACTAGACTACTTTTAAAATGTATCAACCACAGAACTCACACTTACTTCTCTGCACTGCCAGTAAGTGTTGTTGGTTTAGATGCTGAGTCAGCATCACCTTCCTGTTAGTGTTGACCTCTATACTGTGTAGGATGTGAGCTTTAACTTTTCTACATCCATAACAACCAGCTCTCTAGAATTTGATTCATACTCCATGGACCAAATATATACCATCTTGCAGACACTTTTTCAGTCATAGATCCTTCATATGGGTAGTCCCAGCAGGAATCAAACCCTTGAGCCATGCTGTACAAACAAACTCAGAATCTGATGACAACAATGTTGTATATCTGAATTAGGCAGCCTCGAGGTTCAGTTATATTTTACACAACTATTAATTTACATCTTAGTCATTTAGCAGACACTCTTATACAGAGCATACATTTTTTTCCCGCACTGGTCCCCTGTGGGAATCAAACCCACAATCCTGGCGTTGCAAACACCATGCTCTACCAACTGAGCCACACATGACCACACACTTTGTGCATTGTTATATGTTATCTGTCTGAAAGAATCAGACTTGTGAGACTAAATATGAATTACTGTATTACTTCATATGGTACTGTAACATGATACACATAATATACATTTGTGTGATTTTTTTAATCGTTTTTATGACAAAGTTAAAACGTCTTTGGGATAGGGCGCAGCATTGGGAAGTTTGGACGAAAAGCGTGCCCAAAGTAAATTGCCTGTTACTCAGGCCCATAGGATATGCATACAATTGATAGATTTGGATAGAAAACACTCTAAAGTTTCCAAAACTGTTAAAATAATGTCTGTGAGTATAACAGAACTCATATGGCAGGCAAAAACTTGAGAAAAATCCAACCAGGAATTGGGAGATCTGAGGTTTGTAGTTTTTTAAGTGATTGCCTATCCAATATCCTGTGTCTGTGGGGTCAGATTGCACTTCCTAAGGCTTCCAGTAGATGTCAACAGTCTTTAGAAGTTGTTACAGGCTTGTATTGTGAAAGGGGATCGAATTAGAGCTGTTTCAAGTGGTCAAGCTGAAAGACATTAGTTTAGTCTCGCGCGTGGCCGTGAGTGTGATGCTCGTTCTCTTTCCTTTCTAATGACAACAGAATTGTCCGGTTGGAATATTATTGAAGATTTATGAGAAAAACATCCTAAAAATTGATTATATACATCGTTTGACATGTTTCTACGAACTTTAATGGAACTTTTTTACTTTTCGTCTGGACTTGTGCCCGTGCTTTGTGCATTTGGATTACTGGACTAAACGCACAAACAAAAAGGAGGTATTTGGACATAAAGATGAACTTTATCGAACAAAACAAACATTTATTGTCTAACATGGAGACCTGGGAGTGCCATCAGATGAAGATCATCAAAGGTTAGTGATTCATTTTAACGCTATTTCTGACTTTTGTGACACCTCTCCTTCTTTGGAAAATGGCTGTGTGGTTTTCTGTGGCTAGGCGCTGACCTAACATTATCGCATGGTGTGCTTTCGCCGTGAAGCCTTTTTGAAATCGGACACTGTGGCTGGATTAACAAGAAGTTCATCTTTAAAATGGTGTATAATACTTGTATGTTTGAGGAATTTTAATTATGAGATTTTTGTTGTTTGAATTTGGCGCCCTGCAATTTCACTGGCTGTTGGCGAGGTGGGACGCTCACGTCCCGAATGATCCCAGAGAGGTTTAAGGCACAATTTTGCCTCAATGTCCAGGAAAGAGTTCTGCTTTATGCAACGTTTCTTATCGATTAAAAAAAATCATGTGTGAACGGTGATATTTTAGGTAATCAACCTTTCAGAATAAACTTAATTGTCACTGTTTTCACCTTGCTATAACAGTATATTTAGTGGATAGAAAATGGAAATCTTTCGACATCTCACCTCTTGACTGTACAGTGCATACAGTAACTACAAATAATACATTTACATTGGTTTGGAGAGCAATAGTGGTTAATCCACCTTCAATATCATCATTTTTATTTTTTATTTTTTTATTTCACCTTTATTTAACCAGGTAGGCAAGTTGAGAACAAGTTCTCATTTACAATTGCGACCTGGCCAAGATAAAGGAAAGCAGTTCGACACATACAACAACACAGAGTTACACATGGAGTAAAACAAACATACAGTCAATAATACAGTAGAAAAATAAGTCTATATACAATGTGAACAAATGAGGTGAGATAAGGGAGGTAAAGGCAAAAGTGAATAAAATATAGCAAGTAAAACACTGGAATGGTAGATTTATAGTGGAAGAAAATGCAAAGTAGAAATAGAAATAATGGGGTGCAAAGGAGCAAAATAAATAAATCAATAAAGTAGAGGAAGAGGTAGTTCTTTGGGCTAAATTATAGATGGGCTATGTACAGGTGCAGTGATCTGTGAGCTGCTCTGACAGCTGGTGCTTAAAGCTAGTGAGGGAGATAAGTGTTTCCAGTTTCAGATATTTTTGTAGTTCGTTCCAGTCATTGGCAGCAGAGAACTGGAAGGAAAGACGGCCAAAGGAGGAATTGGCTTTGGGGGTGACCAGAGAGATATACCTGCTGGAGCACGTGCTACAGGTGGGTGCTGCTATGGTGACCAGTGAGCTGAGATAAGGGGGGACTTTACCTAGCAGGGTCTTGTAGATGACCTGGAGCCAGTGGGTTTGGCGACGAGTATGAAGCGAGGGTCAGCCAACGAGAGCGTACAGGTCGCAGTGGTGGGTAGTATATGGGGCTTTGGTGACAAAACGGATGGCACTGTGATATACTGCATCCAGTTTATTGAGTAGGGTATTGGAGGCTATTTTGTAAATGACATCGATGGGAGAGTGGAGATCCAATGGAGAGGTATCGTTTACCCCCTTGACAGCCCCATTGAGTCTGTTTTCGGGATAGAGCTTGGGGCGGGGGCAGTGGGGGTAAATATGGGCGTCCCTTCTCATAGGCCACACCCACAGGAAGTGTCACTAAATGACGTTGTCGAACAGATGCGTGGACTGCATGATGTAATCATCCTGGACGGGAGGCAGGAAGGGACAAAAAGCACAACGGGTAAGAAGCAGCTGGAGAGAAGGTTTCGTTCTATTTCCATGTATCTCTTTCCTCCTAGAAACCCTTTTGTATAAGAACCCAAAGTGAACCGGAGGGCCTTGTTGTGGTCATAATTGTAGTGAGGTGCATACTGGCGGCAGAGAAGTCAGGTGCAGGAGAGCGAAAACTGATTTACAACGGTGTCGTTTAATATCCATAAACCACCGTCAACAGAACAATACAATAAATGGGTCAAACAAAACCCGGTAAATACCAGCATACCGTTGCATAAGCACTACAAGAAACAATTACCGACAAGGACATGGGGGGGAACAGAGGGTTAAATACACAACATGTAATTGATGGAATTGGAACAAGGTGTGATAGAAGACAAGACAAAACCAATGAAAAATGAAATTTAGATCAGCGATGGCTAGAAGGTCGGTGACTTCGACCGCCGAACGCCGCCCGAACAAGGAGAGGGACCAACTTCGGCGGAAGTCGTGACAACAATAAAACCCTTTGCTCTGACGTCCCTGTGGTCCTTCACACATTCCTGAGTCAGTACATAGGGATTAGTAGAGGTCATCCAGACCGTTTTTTTACATGTACTAACAGCCAGCTGGATCTCGTCTGAGCGGTTAGCTGACAATGCCGAGACCCGCTACGTACCTCTTGGGGCTATGTGGGACGCTAGCGTGCCCCCCGTGGTGCACCCTATCAACAGCAGGTGCATTTCAAGAGCGGCAAATTTGAATCCAAATAAATGTCAAAATTCAAATTTTTCAAACATACAACTATCTTACACCCTTTGAAAGATAAACATCTCCTTAATCTAACCACGTTGTCCGATTTCAAAAAGGTTTTACGGCGAAAGCATAAAGTTAGATTATGTTAGGACAGTACATTGACAATAGTTGTGTGTAATGTTTTGTCAATTCAAAGACAGGCGTCACCAAAACCATAAAATCAGCTACAATTATGCACTAACCTTTGACAATCTCGATCAGATGACACTCCTAGGACATTATGTTAGACAATACATGCATTTTTAGTTCTATCAAGTTCATATTTATATCTAAAAACAGCGTTTTACTATGGCGTTGATGTTCAGGAAATCGTTTCCCTCCAATAACCGGCAGTCAAGTCAGCACCACAAATTAAATAATTAAAATTAGAAAACATTGGTAAAATATTATATTGTCATTTAAAGAATTTTAGATTTACATCTCTTGAACGCAATCAACTTGCCAAATTTAAAAATAACCTTACTGGGAAATCACACTTTGCAATAATCTGAGCACTGCGCCCAGAAAAATACGCTTTGCGATACAGGACTAACCGCCATGTTGGAGAGATCTAAATCGAAAATACTATGTAAATAATCCATTACCTTTGATTCTCTTCATCAGATGTCACTTCCAGGAATCCCAGGTCCATAACGAATGTAGTTTTGTTCAAAAAAGCTCATCATTTATGTCCAAAAAGCTCCGTGTTGTTAGCACATGATCTAAGACCGCCGGACTTCACTTCATGAACGAAGGGAAAAAATATATTTACGTTCGTTCAAACATGTCAAACGTTGTATAGCATAAATCATTAGTGCCTTTTTTAACCAGAACATGAATAATATTCAAGGCGGACGAATGCATTCTCTTTTAAAACGTATTGGAACGAGGGTACCCAACATGACCTCGCGCGCCAGAGTCTAATGGGCCATCACCGTTCCAAGGCTCTTGTTCGGTCAGATCTCACAGTAGAAGACTCAAAACACTTTGTAAAGGCTGGTGACATCTAGTGGAAGCAATAGGAAGTGCCAAACATTAATGAGCCCCTGTGTTTTTCAATGGCATAGGTTTAAAGGTAATACAACACATCAGGTATCCACTTCCTGTCAGAATCTGTCTCAGGGTTTTGCCTGCCAAATGAGTTCTGTTATACTCACAGACACCATTCAAACAGTTTTAGAAACTTTAGGGTGTTTTCTATCCATATATAATAAGTATATGCATATTCTAGTTACTGGGTAGGATTAGTAACCAGATTAAATCGGGTACGTTTTTTTATCCAGCCGTGAAAATACTGCCCCCTAGCCCCAACAGGTTAATGCTAAGTGGTTTTGGTTCTGTCCACTATAGTGCTGTCTGGTCAGAACATGGTGTTGAGGCCCGTCACTCTACTCTTGATGGTCACCACCACCACATACATGCAGACACAGCTGTTACCATTTGAAGATGTTTTATATTATTGTGTGGTTATATTCTCTGGTCTCACACTTCAGTAAGGAACTGCATGTCAAAAGTCTGTCAGCAACACATACACTTCTTCTCAAGACTGACAATGCCGTGCACTAACTAAAGGTGAGGGTAGGCGGTGTCCTGCAGCGCATCCAAGTACCCTGATTGGTTGGATGAGCAGGGGTGCAAAGGGTGATTGACAGGGCTGCAGGCCAATCAAGTTGAGAGGGCACGCAAACACACACAGTCATTCCATGCCCATAGGGCTCTGGTCAAAGATAGTGCACTATAAAGGGATTAGGGTGTCATTTGGGACAAGGTCAGTGTTACAGAATGACAGTGGCATTTTGTATTGCTACAAACATCAGTGTTTGTGTGGTTTTAAAAAATATACATCCCAATTCCCCATGGTAGTGATTGGGGACGTTGTCCTGTGTAGGGTGCTGTCTTTGGATGGGATGTTAAACGGGTGTCCTAAAGATCCCATGGCAATTATTGTAAGAGTAGGGGTGTTAACCCTGGTGTCCACTGCTAAACTTCACAATCTGGCCCTCATGCCACCTAATCATCCCCAGATTTGAATTGGCTCATTCATCCCTCTTTTAAATATTCCTCAAGTTGTTGCTGTAAATTCCATATAGTAGGCTATAGTAAACACATTCTAAGATATTATAAACATTCCATATAGTAGGCTATAGTAAACACATTCTAAGATATTATAAACATTCCATATAGTAGGCTATAGTAAACACATTCTAAGATATTATAAACATTCCATATAATAGGCTATAGTAAACACATTCTAAGATATTATAAACATTCCATATAGTAGGCTATAGTAAACACATTCTAAGATATTACAAAAATCCAATAGTAGACTGTAGTAAACACATTCTAATATATTATAAACATTCCAAATAGTAGGCTATAGTCAACACATTCTAAGATATTATAAACATTCCATATAGTAGGCTATAGTAAACACATTCTAAGATATTATAAACATTCCATATAGTAGGCTATAGTAAACACATTCTAAGATATAATAAACATTCCAAATAGTAGACTATAGTAAACACATTCTAAGATATTATAAACATTCCAAATAGCAGGCTATAGTCAACACTATTCTGACGTGCTGTTCTGGTAGTCATGCATGTTAATGACATAAAGAGGAAGGAAAGGACAGTTCTGCATCAGCTACTTGTGTTCTGACTACTATAAATATGTATCAACCACAGAACACACACTTACTAGCAGTTCCCACTCACTACCAGTCAGTTAACTCACTGTACAAGACCTCTCCCCCTTCAGTCTGTAAGTACTCTTGATATCTTGAAATATAGTTGTTTGTTTTTAGCCACAAGTCATGTACTCAAGGGTCTCAGACTTGGAGTGCTGATCTAGGATCAGGTCCTCCTGGTCCATATAATTATGATCTAAATGGGAAACTAATCCTAGATCCTACTCTGAGACACTTTGTGAATACAGACACTATCATATAATGATGATATAAAAGGTAAGTGTGACTTGCTGTTTATCCTCACAGCTTGGGAATAGAAGCTATCATTCAAGCTGGTGGTAACTGCCTTGCTCAAATTTGCAGATTTTTTCAGCTTGCCAGGTTGGGGATTTGAACCAGTAATGTTTCAGTTCCTGGCCCAACGTTCTTACCCACTATGATACCTGCCGATACCGCTGACACACTCCATATTACCAAACTATTATGATGATGTTATTTACACACCATCCATTCAAGGCTGTGATGATGGTGTGTTGTTATACTGCATCTCAAATGACACCATATTCCCTATAGTGTGCACTACTTTTGACTAGAGCCCAACCTGCTGCCCCTGATGGTTTGTATGTAGTTATTCACCAGCTATAGAGTGAGTTGTTGTTTATGTTTCTGAGACTGCAGGGTGGGAGATGCAACAATGGCCTTGAGAACAACAGGAAGTGTGTTGGTGGTCTTTCTCTGGTCTGTAGCAGGTATGGTCTCATTCTTATCTTTTAGTTGCTCTGTTTAATAATCTACAGACATTTATAAAAGGTTAAGAATCATAATGTTATTCTGGTGTGTTCTGTTTGGAGTCTCCACTTCACTTAAATAGTTATCTTTCACACCTCACTGAGTGATGATTTTCTTTGGTTTCCATTCACACTCAGCAACTACAGCAACAAAGTGTGGTCAAACCCTACCTTCAGTGTGAGCCAACAGACCTTGTCTTCATTCTGATACCATTGTGTTGTGTGACTGTGTTTCAGTGGTACTGGGGCAGAATGGCTGGAGTGTGACCTACACCACTCAGAGTATGTGTACCTTGGAGGGGTCAACAGTGGAGCTGACCTGCTCTTACATATATCCCAGAGGTACAGTCACATCAACCTTCTGGTTCACTAAAATGGAGACTGGTGTAGAACCTGAAGATATAGGTCAGGACCCAGAGTATGCAGGTCGTCTGGAGTATCATGGGGATAAGAAGAATGGTCACAACCTGAGGATCACAGACCTGAGAGAGAAAGACTCAGCTACGTACAAGTTCAGATTTATAACAGATCAGCCTGGAGGGAGATATTATGGCGATCCTGGAGTCACTCTGTCTGTAACAGGTACAGTAACATGCTTTATACTGCTAGTCTGTTCAATTAATATCTACTGTCCATTTAGGTCTAGAAATTGGATTTGTATATATGAAACAGATTTAAGAATTAAATGTGTTTGAGAATGTCTTGCATCATGTGTCGTGTCTTTGGCTATGCCGGATTAATTGGTATGACATGCTATTCTATAAAATCCTTTCTCTGTAATTAATATTACCTGATTAAGCTAATCATGTAAATGTAATTAACTAGAAAGTCGGGGCACCACGGAAGAACGTTTATAGAGCCGTTATCTTCCGAATAAACTCTTAAAATACTTAGTAATATTTTACATCGATAGCCGTCATCTTAATCATCTTATTTTCAGTCTCATAATGAAAGTTGTAAATTCTTGGTTATCTTCACGAACCCTGGCTTACAAGTTGAATCAGCAATACAACATTGGGTTTAAGTATTTATTTTCCAAATACCTAAACTAATCACGCAGAATTACATATACACAGAATACAAATGATGTCATACAGAAAACGTCCCTGGTGGACGGAGCCGACGTTTGTTACACAAAGGAAGGGGGTTGGCTTAAATGAAAGAGCGGGAAGACTTAGGAACAAAGAAACAGCAGCTATGCTATCGTAAATACATTATGTTATGCATTCTAAAATTACCGCCCATTTGGAAAGGAAAATGCAATAAATATTTACTCTGAGCTGCGCTTCGGTAGATTGGTCGTAGATGCTGGCCGGGTTGGCCAACAGATCTTCCTGTCCTCGGAGAATGTCAATGTTGGTAAAGTGGATACGTGGTGGTATCTTCGTCTGTGGTTGTTAGACTGGATCCGTCGTTCGTCCTTTCCTAGCCCACGTCTACAGCGGTCGCTGCTAACTCAACGGCTAGGAAGTATCACTTCTGTAGTGAATAAGCTCAAAGTTCATACCATTCGCCACCAAAGCTCATGCCGAGGTTGGCTTAGTTCTGTACTTGACATGTGTGTCCTTATTACGCAGAGGCTGCAGACCTCACGTAGTGGATCCCTGGTTACATTGTGTCATTGTCTTATATAGTGGCGTGGGGAGGAGGGTGTGTTTCATCGTTTATAACCCCTTTCTCTTCACAGGGGCGGGCCACTGATTAAGCAGGGCACTTTCTTATGAAACCCAATTCTCTCATTTGGAAGCTAAAAGTAAATGTAATCTAACAAACAATTTCAATATCAAACATTTCAATTGCTTAACAATTCCATGTGACTCTGATAACTAGAGGGTGTATACTTTCCCAGGTACAGTTTATGTCGTCCTGTCATCAGTCATAATGTCTCAGATGACAACCGAACTGACATCCATACTCATTAAGTTCCAAAGCATATTTTCAACTGGATTTATTACCAAAATATGGTTCCTTTCCCCCATTTGTTTGATGTTCCCAGGACTCTCTATATTTAACAAAGCTATTCAACAGTCCTTCAGTAGGGTCAGAAAGAGAGGGGAAGGGAGAAAGGTATTAATGGGGGGGTCATAAACCTTACCCACAGGCCAACGTCATGACACATGTGGACTAAACTATAGAACAGGTGATTCAGGGTTTTAATGTGTTTATCTACTCCAGCTCTGCAGGTGAAGGTGACACCAACACCGGTCGGCAACGTCGAAGACACTGACCTGTAGCACCACCTGTACTCTGACTGGTAACCCCACCTACATCTGGTACAAGAATGGACAGTCTCTTTATTGGCCCACTTTCCAACAATACACTTTCCGGACTTCTGAAACAGAGAGTTACTCCTGTGCTGTTAAAGGCCATGAGGATCTCCACTCTCCGGCAGTGTGTGAGTGTTTATTTAATTAATCATTGAAAATACTGTTTAACCTGTGTGTGTTGGTTTCACTATGAGAACTTTTAGTATTTCTAGAAGAACTGAGAATATAATCCAGTTGACCTCTTGTTATGTCACTGTGTTTCAGGTGTTCAGGGTCAGAGCTGCAACAGAGTGACTTACACCCAAGAGGAGAATCTGTGTCTTGAAGGGGTCAACAGTGGACATATCCTGTACTTATGTTGGTTATTATTCCACCCCATCAACATTCTGGTTTAGAAGTGATAAGTCGACCCCTGAAGGCCTAACCAGAGACCCAGGGTATTGCAGGTCGTGTGACGTACACTGGAACATATAAAGGTCCCTTCACCCTGAGAATCACAGATCTGAGAGAGGAGGACTCCGCTGAGTATCGCTCTCACTTTTAAAACATACAACTTTGAATGGGGTCATAGTTTCCCAGGAACAACTCTGACTGTCACAGGTAATACTACACTGTATGATACAACTGTATATCATTGAATTACAGGAGAAATAAATGAACCATCCTGTTAACACAGAGGTGTATGTGGTTTTATACATATTGTTTCAGGTCTGCAGGTGAAGGTGACTACTGCTGCAGAGGGACAGAAGACACTGACCTGTATCACCACCTGTACTCTGACTGACAACCCCACCTACATCTGGTACAAGAACGGACAACTACTAGATGAGCCCACTTCCCAACAGTACTCTAGTAATATGCTGGTGGTCTGGGATTCTTCTGTGAACATTTACTCCTGTGCTGTTGAAGGTCAAGAGGGTCTCCACTCTCCTGTAGTTTGTGAGTATGAATTAAACTACTATTCTACTTAGGAAGTATCAATCATTTAATATCAATGAGAAGGGTAATACTTCAATATTCATCATTATATAGAAATACAGACAATGTCATAGATGTATGTACTCTGACTGTCACAGGTAACACTGCACAGCACATTATACAGTTTTGAAGAGTCATGAAATGAATCATAATTCTAAATGATGTTCTCTGTTTTACTCCCCTTTAATTCAGGTTTTCAGGTGAAGGTGACTCCTCAACAGTATTCAAAGTATAAGACACTGACCTGTAGCACCACCTGTGTTCTGACTGGTAACCCCACCTACATCTGGTCAAGAACGGACAGATAGTAACTGACAACACTTCCCCCTATTCAGTCTACCCTAATGCTAAGGACAGTTACTCTTGTGCTGTAAAGGCCAAGAGTATCTCCACTCTCCTGCAGTGTGTGAGTGTTTATTTAATTAATCATTGAAAATACTGTTTAACCTGTGTGTGTGTTGGTTTCACTATGAGAATTTCTAGTATTTCTAGATAGAACTGAGAATACAATCTAGTTGTCCTCGTGTTATGTCACTGTGTTTCAGGTGTTCAGGGTCAGAGCTGCAACAGAGTGACTTACACCAAAGGAGAATCTGTGTCTTGAAGGGGTCAACAGTGGACATATCCTGTACTTATATTAGTTATTATTCCACCACATCATCATTCTGGTTTAGAAGTGATAAGTCGACCCCTGAAGACCTAACCCACAGACCCAGGGTATACAGGTCGTGTGAAGTACACTGACAAAAAGACATGGAGAAATAAAGGTCCCTTCACCCTGAGAATCTCAGATCTGAGAGAGGACTCTGCTGAGTATCGCTTCACTTTTAAAACAGACAACTTTGAATGGGGTCATAGTTTCCCAGGAAACAACTCTGTCTGTCACAGGTAATACTACACTGTATGATACAACTGTAAATCATATTGAATTACAGGAGAAAATAAATGAACCATCCTGTTAACACAGAGGTGTATGTGGTTTTATACATATTGTTTCAGGTCTGCAGGTGAAGGTGACTCCTGCTGCAGAGGGACAGAAGACACTGACCTGTAGCACCACCTGTACTCTGACTGACAACCCCACCTACATCTGGTACAAGAATGGACAGAATGTACAAGATAACTCCCCCCCATGTACTCCATCATCAGTGAGGATGCAGACAGCTACTACTGTGCTGTAAAAGGCCACAATGGTCTCAGCTCTCCTGCAGTGTGTGAGTACAGTGCAATAGTACAGTATTCTACTCAGCAAGTATCATGCATTCAGGCAAAAGAGAAAGGTCTTACTTTATCAATCATTACAGAACAAAAATATATATTTTTACTATTGTTAATATGAATTTGATAAAATGTTTGGTCTTTTACATCAGATAAACCAAAGACCACAGTGTCAGTCAGTCCCTCTGGTGAAATAGTGGAGGGCAGTTCAGTGACTCTAACCTGCAGCAGTGATGCCAACCCACCTGTGCAGAGTTACACCTGGTGGTACAAGAAGAATGGAGGTGACTATCAGAGTATGACAGGACCACAGCATGTCTTCAATCAAATCCAGTCATCTGACAGTGGAGAGTACTACTGTGAGGCCCAGAATGAGATGGGGACAGACAGGTCTAGCACCATAAACATGGATGTGAAATGTGAGTGAAGTACAGCTCAGTGTTTGAATGATAAGGTTGCAAAACAATTGTAATTAAATGCATAGTCTAAGAGCATAACATCTCCAAATGTTTTTATTAACGTTTTGTGTAAGTTAGAATTTTAGATAGTTCTCTGATATTAACATATCATTTATTTTGACATGACATATAATTTGTAAATATACTACTGTCGTAAATATACTACTGTCCTACCCCTCTGACAAATGCTCCTTTACCAGATGACCCAAAGAGCACCTCAGTGTCAGTAAGTCCCTCTGGTGAAATAGTGGAGGGCAGTTCAGTGACTCTGACCTGCAGCAGTGATGCCAACCCACCTGTGGACAAATACACCTGGTACAAGAAGAATGGAGCTTCACTGACAGGATCTGAAAAGACATACAATTTCACAACCATCAGCTCTGAGGACAGAGGAGAATACTACTGTGGGGCTGAGAATAAATATGGACATCTCAACTCTTCTTCTGTGTCTGTGGATTCAGTGTTAGTACACCTAACCATCTTTTGATCAGAGGATCACATTTAAATTCATATTTCAATAACAAGTAAAACACTATTTAAAACACTGTTGTAACATATTGTCCACCAGATGGCCCAAAGAACATCTCAGTGTCAGTCAGTCCCTCTGGTGAATAGTGGAGGGCAGTTCAGTGACTCTGACCTGCAGCAGTGATGCCAACCCACCTGTGGACAAATACACCTGGTACTTTCAAAATAAGACTTTTCAAAATGGATTTGGACAGATGTACAACATAAGTAAGTTCAAGTCTAAGGACAATGGACATTACCACTGTGAGGCCAGAATGGAAGAGGATCTAGGAACTCTACACTCTGATGATCAGTTTACCAGGTGAACCTTCATCTTCAATACTCAATACAAAATTACATTTAAATCTGATATTAATAATTATACTTTGGCTTATCATACTTTGTTTTAGAATTATATATACTTTGAGATTAGATCAGTTAACAAATATTGTACTATTGTACTCATATCATCCATATTTTATTATAGGGAAACAGACCTCAGTTATGACTGCAGCTGTAGGAATCATAGTGGTTGTTCTGGTTCTCATCCTCTGTCTCTCTGGACTCATGTGGTTCAGGTGAGTGATCTTTTAAATATTATTTCACTCTAACACTTTTTATTAACTTATTTTGTTCATTGATTCATTCAATAATAAATGTATGAATGTACAAACCAGGAAGAAGGCCTCCAAATCCACCTCTGACACAAGAGCCACATCAGAGAATGTACAGGTGAGTCTGTTACAATCAGATTATTTGTATTGCTTTGTGGAACATTTCTACTCATCATGTTGTCTGTCCTCTTCCCATCAGGGAGACTCTAGTCCAGTGTATGACAACATCTCAGGCATGGCCATGGCCCCTACTGCAACACAGACAGCAGCCACCGTCGTCCAGGATGACGTTCACTACGCCAGCGTCCACTTCTCTCGCTTCAAAATCCAGGAAGTGCCTCTGTACTCCACCGTCCAGCTGCCTCAACCCCAGAAACAGGACGAGGATGTCCAGTACGATGCTGTGAAATTCAACTGCCCCAGTTATGCCAACCGGTGAGCATATTCTGCCATTACAGCAAGAGTCAATTCTAGAACATTGTGAATACACACATTAAAGGAGAAATATGCTTTTTTACAACCAAATTTCTATTTTGTATCTAAATGCCATGTTATAGAAAGGTCCAGAAAAACTTTTTTTGTGATTTCACTTGTTTTAGAGAAACTTACACCATCCAGAAATTCACTTCCTCATCCTCGTTGTGCAGTACGGAGGCTCTGAAAAAAGATGAACTGCTCCAAAAACACCAAAATACTGTCTTTTAGAAACAGAAAGCCCTCAGTATAGTGATGCAGGACTTTAGATGTAACAGTTGTACATATGAAATTGTGTCATTCCAAACGTTATCCACAACGTTATATTCCATTTTGTGTGACTTGTGCTGTTTCCCCGTCCAACTGTTCTATTCTCTGTGTAGTCTGCTGCTTGAACGGACGAGAGGCATCGTTCAAGTCTCAACAACATGGAACATAACGTTGCGGATTAAGTTCAGAATGACACAATTTCATGTGAACAACATCTAAAGACATGCATCACTATAGACTACTTAGAGCTTTTTTGTTTCATATAGGATGTTTTGGGGTGTTTTTGGAGCCCACTTCCTGAACAACGAGGATGAGGAAGTGAATCGCTGGTTGGAGTTTCTCACAAACGAATGAAATCGCAAAAAAATATTGTGACCCTTCTATAACATATCTTTTACATATACTTTTTTTAGATTTGGTTGTAAAGAAGCTAAATTCTTGATTACAGCTCATTCATATGCTGCTTATTGGACGAGAAGACCATGATGTCCTTAATAAGTGAAATAGTTTACCCCTAGTGGCCACTAGTGATGGCATTTCCTTAAACTACAAAACCAGCAATGGAAATCTCAAGACAATTCCTGTCTATAATGAGAGAGTGCTGGTTTTGATTAACTGTTCTGTGTTCCAAATGGAGCCCTATCCTTATTTAGTGTACTACTTTTCACCAGAACCATGTAGGCCTTGGTCAAAGTAATGCACTGTAAAGAGTATAAGAAGGTTTTTTGGGGATGCAGATTCTGTTTAATTTCTGTTTCTCTCTCTTCAGACCCACGGCAGCACAAACAGCTGACGAGGACTCCTATGTTCTCTACAGTACAGTCAACAAACCCAGAACCAAGAAGATCTGAACATTACAAACCCAGAACCAAGAAGACCTGAACACAACAAATCCATATGCAAGAAGACCTGAAAATTACAAACCCAGAACCAAGAAGACCTGAACACAACAAACCCAGAACCAAGAAGACCTGAACACAACAAGTTTGACAGAAACCCTGTATATCTGGACCTGTATAGTCAAACTAAGTGTTATAATAATGTATCATAAGATATGGCATTTAGAAAATGCTTTCATCCAAAGCGACTTATAATTATGTGGGAATGCATTTTTCATACCGGTGGCCCCATTGGGAATGGAAACCATGCAGCATGCTCTACCAACTGAGCCACACAGGACTATTCAAACTTAGTTGGACTGCTGATCCAGGGTCAGTTTTGTCTGATAAACAATACTGTATTTGTCATCTTGCTCAGTTGTGCACCGGGGCCTCCCACTCCTCTTTCTATTCTGGTTAGAGCCAGTTTGCACTGTTCTGTGAAAGGAGTAGGACACAGCATTGTACGAGATCTTCAGTTTCTTGGCAATTTCTCGTATGGAATAGCCTTAATTTCTCAGAAAAAGAATAGACTGACGAGTTTCAGAAGAACGTCCTTTGTTTCTGGCCATTTTAAGCCTGTAATAGAACTCACAAATGCTGATGCTGCAGATACTCAACTAGTCTAAAGAAGGACAGTTTTATTGCTTCTTTAATCAGAACAACAGTTTTCAGCTGTGCTACTAATTGCAAAAGGGTTTTCTAATGATCAATTAGCCTAAACTTGGTTAACACAACGTGCCATTGGAACACAGGAGTGATGGTTGCGATAATGGGCCTCTGAACACCAATGTAGATATTCCATAACAAAATCTGCCGTTTCCAGCTACAATAGTCATTTACAACATTAGCAATGTCTACACTGTATTTCTGATCAATTTTGATGTTATTTTAATGAACAAAAAATGTGCTTTTCTTTCAAAAACAAGGACATTTCTAAGTGACTCCAAACTTTTGAACGGTAGTGTGTATGTATAATATATATATTATTCTTGTTTAAATTTTTCATTCAAAAAATAATATACACTTATAATAAAACTTACGAGATTATATATGAAGGCTAAGAACATTCTAAATATTTTTTAGTTACTTGTTGATGTTCGTTCTCTGGATTTATTCTATTCTGATTCTATTCTATTACGTTATACAGTACTGTACAATGATACACATAATATACAGTGCATTCAGAAAAGTCTTTAGACCCCTTGACTTTTTCCACATTTTCTTACGTTAAATAAATAAAAATCCTCATTAATCTACACACAATGCACCATAATGACAAATCAAAAACAGGTTTTTAGACATTTTGTCAAATGTATTAAATATAAAAAACAAATACTCATTTACATAAGTATTCAGACCCTTTGCTGTGAGACTTGAAATTGAGCTCCGGTGTATCCTGTTTCCATTGATCATTCTTGAGATGTTTCTACAACTTGACTGTAGTCCACCTGTGGTAAATTCAATTGATTGGACATGATTTGGAAAGGCCCACACCTGTCTATAAGGTCCCACAGTTGACCGTGCATTTCAGAGCAAAAACCAAGCCATGAGGTTGAAGGAATTGTGTGTGAGCTCCGAGACATGTTACATGTTTATGTTACATAAAATCCAACTTTTTAAATTTTATATTAAGGCTAAGAACATTATAAATATGTTTGAATTACTTCTTGATGTTTGCTCTCAGTGTCACGGGCGGATAGAACAGTTTTAAGGGTGAGTCAAGCGCAGGAGACTGAGGTCCGTTGGAATAAACTTGATTTAATAAATCCAAGGGCAAAATCCATATACGGCTGGGAGCACAACAGTCAAAAAGACTAAAAGAAGCTCCGCTCAAAAGGCAGACGGGGCGCAGCCTGGCAACCCTACTGCCTATACAATAAGTAGTAAACCAAACTACATAACACCACTTTCACCACACGTAACAAAGAACAATCCCGCACGAATCCTAACTAAACACAGACAGACTAAATACACCCCCACTAATGACAGACACAAAACAGGTGCAATCAAAAAACAGACATAACTAACAGACACTGAAACACAGATCGGTGGCAGCTAGTAGGCCGGCGACGACGACCGCCGAGCACCGCCCGACCGAGGAGAGGCGCCACCTTCTGTGGACGTTGTGACACTCAGGAACAATACATTTCTTATATTCTGTTTATATTATATTCTATTACATTCTACAGAACTGTACTATTCTTGTATACCGTACTGTACTATTACATTCTACAGTCCTGTACTATTCTATTACATTCTACAGTCCTGTACTCTTCTATTACATTCTATAGTCCTGTACTATTCTATTACATTCTATAGTCCTGTACTATTCTATTACATTCTACAGTCCTGTACTATTCTATTACATTATACAGTACTGTACTATTCTATTACATTATACAGTACTGTACTATTGTCACGACTTCCACCGAAGTCGTTTCCTCTCCTTGTTCGGGCGGTGTTCGGCGGTCGGCGCCATCGTCGATCCACTTTTCATTTTCCATTTGTTTTGTCTTGTTTTCTTACACACCTGGTTTCCATTTCCCTCATTAATTGTTGTGTATTTAACCCTCTGATCCCCCATGTCCTTGTGTGGAATTGTTTGTTTGTAAGTGCTTGTACTCTATGTTACTGGTGCACGTCAGGTTTTGTACCCATGTAGGTTATTTTTGTATTGCCGTGGGTTTTGTATTAAACTGCTCCGGCTATTACCTATTTCTGCTCTCCTGCGTCTGACTTCACTGCCACCAGTTCCGCAACGCTTACAACTATTCTGTTACATTATACAGTACTGTACTATTCTATGACGTTATACAGTACTGTACTATTCTATTACATTATACAGTACTGTACTGTTCTATTACAGTATATAGTACTGTACTATTCTATTACATTATACAGTCCTGTACTATTCTATTACATTCTACAGTCCTGTACTATTCTGTTACATTATACAGTACTGCACTATTCTATTGCTGTCACGAGCGGATAGAACTGTTTTAGAGTGAGTCAAGCGCAGGAGACTGAGGTCCGTTGGAACAAACTTGATTTAATAAATCCAAGGGCAAAATCCATATACGGCTGGGAGCACAACAGTCAAAAAGACTAAAAGAAGCTCCGCTCAAAAAGGCAGACGGGGCGCAGCCTGGCAACCCTACTGCCTATACAATAAGTAGTAAACCAAACTACATAACACCACTTTCACCACACGTAACAAAGAACAATCCCGCACGAATCCTAACTAAACACAGACAGACTAAATACACCCCCACTAATGACAAACACGAAACAGGTGCAATCAAAAAACAGACATAACTAATAGACACTGAAACACAGATCGGTGGCAGCTAGTAGGCCGGCGACGACGACCGCCGAGCGCCGCCCGACCGAGGAGATGTTTATATATGTTTACTTGGAATGTTCATATACATTATTATAGGTTTTATGACAAAGTTATGGTAATATTTTGCCTCAGTGTCCTGATGCAATGTCTCTTGTCGCTTTTATAAAAACACAAAATACTGGAAACTATCAAGTGTGGATTGTGTTTAATAAACTGTTCAGATTAAACTTCATTGTCATTGTTTCACCTTGTTATAACAGTAACTTCAAAGTAGCTTTGAAAATCACACCTTTTGTACTGTACATACAGTAACTACAAATAAAACATTTACGTTGGTTTGCATAGCAATAGTGGTTTATTCACTTCCATCATTATATCATCATGTCAGTACAAAATATACACAGACACCTTCAGAAGGAGCAATATCCAGCACCTACAGTACACACACAACCAGTTACATTAAATATTACTTATTGTCATTTTTAAACACACATCATGCATACACTATAGATGCTGTAAAGAGGTCAATGGAACACAGACCGTGGGGGATATAAGAGGGACGCCGGATTGGTGCACAAACCTCTCTGGGCTAGGTGGGATGAAATCGTCCCACCTACGCAACAGCCAGTGTAATCCCGTGGCGCGATTTTCAAATACCTTAGAAATGCTATTACTTCAATTTCTCAAACATATGACTATTTTACACCATTTTAAAGACAAGACTCTCGTTAATCTAACCACACTGTCCGATTTCAAAAAGGCTTTACAACGAAAGCAAAACATTAGATTATGTCAGCAGAGTACCCAGCCAGAAATAATCAGACACCCATTTTTCAAGCTAGCATATAATGTCACAAAAACCCAGAAGACAGCTAAATGCAGCACTAACCTTTGATGATCTTCATCAGATGACACACCTAGGACATTATGTTATACAATACATGCATGTTTGTTCAATCAAGTTCATATTTATATCAAAAACCAGCTTTTTACATTAGCATGTGACGTTCAGAACTAGCATACCCCCCGCAAACCTCCGGTGAATTTACTAAATTACTCACGATAAACGTTCACAAAAAACATAACAATTATTTTAAGAATTATAGATACAGAACTCCTTTGTGCAATCGAGATGTCCGATTTTAAAATAGCTTTTTGGTGAAAGCACATTTTGCAATATTCTGAGTACATAGCCCAGCCATCACGGCTAGCTATTTAGACACCCACCAAGTTTAGCCCTGACCAAACTCCGATTTACTATTACAAAAGTTTGATTACCTTTGATGTTCTTCGTCAGAATGCACTCCCAGGACTGCTACTTCAATAACAAATGTTGGTTTGGTCCAAAATAATCCATCGTTATATCCAAATAGCGGCGTTTTGTTCGTGCGTTCAAGACACTATCCAAAGTGTAAATAAGGGTCACGAGCATGGCGCAATTCGTGACCAAAAAATTCTAAATATTCCATTACCGTACTTCGAAGCATGTCAACCGCTGTTTAAAATCCATTTTTATGCCATTTTTCTCGTAAAAAAGCGATAATATTCCGACCGGGAATCTGCATTTAGGTAAACAGAGGAAAGAAAATAAAGCATTCGGTCGACTCGGGCACGCGCCTAAGCCCACAGTACTCTGACCAGCCACTATCGAAACGAGATAAAGTGTTTCAGCCAGAGCCTGCCTCGATATCCTTCAGCTTTTTCCCGGGCTCTGAGAGCCTATGGGAGCTGTAGGAAGTGTCACGTTATTGCAAAGATCCTCAGTCTTCAGTAAAAAGAGCCAAGATAAAACACAACTTGTCAGACAGGCCACTTCCTGCATGGAATCTTCTCAGGTTTTGGCCTGCCATATGAGTTCTGTTATACTCACAGACACCATTCAAACAGTTTTAGAAACGTTAGGGTGTTTTCTATCCAAATCTAAATTAATTATATGCATATTTTAGTTACTGGGCAGGTAGTAACCAGATTAAATCGGGTACGTTTTTTATCCAGCCATGTCAATACTGCCCCCTAGCCCTAACAGGTTACATATCTGATATAACAAAGTGGATATTCATCAATCCGCCGTGATTTATGTATTGTAAACAGGCCCACAATGTGGCAACTAAAGTTTGATTTGAATATATTTGGCTGTCTTTGCTGCATAATTTAGAAGTTGTCCCTTTTCAGGTTTAGAAGGAGTGACTAATAAATGCTAACTCACCTTCATATAAGCTGGTAGCATAGAGAGCATACAGAAATCGGTGGTGTAGTCAAAGTAGTTTTTAACTGTAATGTAGTTACAGGACGGCTCATAATAAAGGCTGGAACGGAGCAATTGGAATGGCATCAATCACATTCATGGTGTTTGATGCATTTGATACCATTCCAACTATTCCTCTTCGGCCATTACCACGAGCCCGTCCTCCCCAATTAATGTGCCACCAACCTCCAATGGTTGACATCCATACAAGTGTTAAACTCTGATTTTACCACAACATAGTACACATCCTCTATACTGTAAATAAAAGCCTAAATATAGGTTCATTTTGCTGGGGGGCAATGAGGAGATTTGGGATCTTTCCCTCAAGCGTTTCCATGGCAATTCAATTGTTTCGGTCGAGTTCCATTGACCTCTTTACAGCATCTTTTCAATGCTTTGAGCCAAAGCTGAAGAGACTCCTCGTCCTTAGGAGGTGGCTGCAAATCAAAAGGCGCCTCACAACTGCACTCGCTCCTCAAAAAAGTTTGGGGGTCAAACACTCGTGCTCCATGAACAGCTTCCATTTCTGCCAATTACCGTGGCAACCCTTACCCATAAAATGACCATTTTATGTTTGTAAAGTTGTGAGAAGCGATACTGAGTTAGTTAGCTAGCTCCCAACTATTGGCCGGAAGTACTTAACCAGAAGTCACCCACAAAAAAACATAAACAGACCCCGCCCATATTTCCAGAGATAATGAGGTGAATAGGACACAATATGGATGTTTGGAGGGTTGTGGGTAATTCCGTCAGCCAGGGGATTCCATTCCAGAACATTGAGAGATGGAACATTCTGCAACGTTCGTTGACTGATAATAATATCTCACAGTTAACAAGTTCAGACCAGGCGGTGAGATTATTGCCTGATTTAAAGCCTTTTGAGTCCACCATTTTGTCCAACTAGTAATAGAGAATAAAGGACATTATTGCATAGTGTGAATGTGAAGTCATATAGAATGAGTGCTATGGTCTCCAACACAGCGTGGCTCTTGACACACTAACTGTTGTCTGACCATCCCAGATAGTGGTGTCTCTTTTGGGGAGCAAGATGGGCTAGAGGTGGATGAGAGAGTGGAGACCCATGGAGGTGTACTTGTTGCCCACCTAACTGTTGTCTGATCTTCCCAGGTAGGGGTAGGGGGGGTCTAGGGCCTAGGGATGGATGGGAGAGTGGAGATCCATGGAGGGGTACCTTTTACCCCCCTGACAGCCTTAATGAGTCTGTGTTTGGGGATAGAGGGGAGCTAGGGGTGGAGGCTGTGGGGCTAAATATGGGAACCCTGTCCTTTAGGCCACACCACAGGAAGTATCACTAAATGACGTTGTCAAAAACATGGACTGCATGATGTTCTCATCCTGGACAGGAGGCAGGAAGGGACAAAAAGCACAACAGGTAAGAAGCAGTTAGAGAAAAGGTTTAAACAGCACAAAAGCAGAAACAGGTTCTTAAATAAATAAAACGTTTAATATCCAATGTTAGTAAATTGGCTTTTTTGTTTCAATAACTTATGAAAAAGATTGGTGTGATTTTCCACATCTCATCATGTCATGGGGTTGTTCAATGACAGACATGTATTTGTTTAACCTATCACTAGATTCTTTCATTTAAGAGAGACAAAAAGATATACAGTTGAAGTCAGAAGTTTACATACACTTAGGTTGGAGTCAGTAAAACTCGTTTTTCAACCACTCCACAAATTTCTTGTTAACAAACTATAGTTTCGGCAAGTCGGTTAGGACATCTACTTTGTGCATGACAAGTCATTTTTCCAACAGCTGTTTACAGACAGATTATTTCACTTATAATTCACTATATCATAATTCCAGTGGACCAGAAGTTTGCATACACTAAGTTGACTGTGCCTTTTAAACAGCTTTGAAAATTCCAGAAAATTATGTCATGGCTTTCGAAGCTTCTGATAGGCTAATTGACATAATTTGAGTCAATTGGAGGTGTACCTGGGGATGTATTTCAAGGCCTACCTTCAAACTTTGCTTGACATCATGGGAAAATCAATAAAAATCAGCCAAGACCTCAGAAAACAAATTGTAGACCTCCAGAAGTCTGGTTCATCATTGGGAGCATTTTCCAAACACCTGAAGGTACCACGTTCATCTGTAGAAACAATAGTACACAAGTATAAACCCATGGGACCACGCAGCCGTCATCCCGCTCAGGAAGGAGATGTGTTCTGTATCCTAGAGATACAAAACAAGTACAAAAGTATCTATAGCCACAGTAAAACGAGTCCTATATCGACATAACCTGAAAGGCCGCTCAGAAAGGAAGAAGCCACTACTCCAAAACCGCCATAAAAAAAGCCAGACTACGGTTTGCAACTGCACATGGGGACAAAGATTGTACTTTTTGGAGAAATGTCCTCTGGTCTGATGAAACAAAAATAGAACTGTTTGGCCATAATGACCATCGTTATGTTTGGAGGAGAAAGGGGGAGGCTTGCAAGCCAAAGAACACCATCCCAAGCGTGAAGCACGGGGGTGGCAGCATCATGTTGTAGGGGTTCTTTGCTGCAGGAGGGACTGGTGCACTTCACAAATAGATGGCATCATGAGGACGGACAATTATGTGGTTATATTGAAGCAACATGTCAGGAAGTTAAAGCTTGGTCGCAAATGGGCCTTCAAATGAACAATGACCCCAAGCATACTTCCAAAGTTGTTGCAAAATGGCTTAAGGACAACAAAATCAAGGTATTGGAGTGGCCATCACAAAGCCCTGACCTTAATCCTGTAGAAAATTTGTGGGCAGAGCTGAACAAGTGTATGCGAGCAAGGAGGCCTACAAACCTGACACAGTTACACCAGCTCTGTCAGAAGGAATGGGTCAAAATTCACCCAACTTATTGTGGGAAGCTTGTGGGAGGCTACCTGAAACGTTTGACCTGAGTTTAACAATTTAAAGGCAATGCTACCAAATACTAATTGAGTGTAGGTAAACTTCTGACCCACTGGGAATGTGATGAAAGAAATAAAAGCTGAAATAAATCATTCTCTCACTATTATTCTGACATTTCACATTCTTAAAATAAAATGGGGATCCTAACTGACCTAAGACAGGGAATTTTTACTCGGATTAAATGTCAGGAATTGTGAAAAACTGAATTTAGATGTATTTGGCTAAGGTGTATGAAAACTTCCGACTTCAACTGTATATCCACGTCACTCTCAGAGAAAAAAGTAACAATGCAAGGTTTTACACAGTTAAATGTGACACATCATTACACACACATGAAGGTATCAATAAGCAATCATTTCTGATGGAAAAACACATTTGTGGAAAGAAACTTCACATTGTGACGTTTTAAATATTATTAAATCACATCATACATAATCACATCCTATAGAATCATGCTGAAATTTAACACATGCACACACACACACACTCACACAGACATACGCAGACACACCACATAGACACACTCACACAGACACACACACACACACACACACACACACACACACCACACACGCAGACACACACACCTTTTGACAAGATTCCAGAAATTCCTCAATGGTGACCACGCCATCTTTGTTCTTGTCCATTTCTGACAGAGTGAAACAGAGAAACAGTTGAATATGCTACTCTGATCCCTGGCCGTGACCCACACTCCGAAGGGTGTCTCCGTGGGATATGCAACAAACACATTTCCATTTCACACCACACTGTACACGTTACACACCTACATCTGAAACATGACAAATAAGTAACCTCTATTTGACCTTTTGGTTGTTCACAAAGTCAGAATTCAACCATTTTTATTTTTTTTATTTTATTTATTTCACCTTTATTTAACCAGGTAGGCAAGTTGAGAACAAGTTCTCATTTACAATTGCGACCTGGCCAAGATAAAGCAAAGCAGTTCGACAACATACAAAAACACAGAGTTACACATGGAGTAAAACAACATACAATCAATGATGCAGTAGAAAAAAATAAGACTATATACAATGTGAGCAAATGATGTGAGATAAGGGAGGTAAAGGCAAAAAAATGCCATGGTGGCAAAGTACATAAAGTATAGCAAGAAAACACTGGAATGGTAGATTTGTAGTTTGAAGAAAGTTCAAAGTTAAAATATAAATAATATGGTGCAAAGGAGCAAATAATTAAATAAATAAATACAGTAGGGGAAGAGGTAGTAGTTTGGGCTAAATTATAGATGGGCTATGTACAGGCGCAGTGATCTGTGAGCTGCTCTGACAGCTGGTGCTTAAAGCTAGTGAGGGAGATAGGTGTTTCCAGTTTCAGAGATTTTTGTAGTTCGTTCCAGTCATTGGCAGCAGAGAACTGGAAGGAGAGACGACCAAAGGAGGAGTTGGCTTTAGGGGTGACCAGAGAGATATACCTGCTGGAGCGCGTGCTACAGGTGGGTGCTGCTATGGTACCAGTGAGCGGAGATAAGGGGGGACTTTACCTAGCAGGGTCTTGTAGATGACCTGGAGCCAATGTGTTTGGCGACGATTATGAAGCGAAGGCCAGCCAACGGGAGCATACAGGTCGCAGTGGTGGGTAGTATATGGGGCTTTGGTGACAAAACGGATGGCACTGTGATAGACTGCATCCAGCTTGTTGAGTAGGGTATTGGAGGCTATTTTGTAAATGACATCGCCGAAGTCGAGGATTGGTAGGATGGTCAGTTTTACAAGGGTATGTTTGGCAGCATGAGTGAAGGATGCTTTGTTGCGAAATAGGAAGCCAATTCTAGATTTAACTTTGGATTGGAGATGATTGATGTGAGTCTGGAAGGAGAGTTTACAGTCTAACCAGACACCTAGGTATTTGTAGTTGTCCACAAATTCTAAGTTAGAACCGTCCAGAGAAGTGATGCTGGACAGGCGGGAAGGTGCAGGCAGCGATCGGTTGAAGAGCATGCATTTAGTTTTACTGTGTTTAGGAGCAGTTGGAGACCACGGAAGGAGAGTTGAATGGCATTGAAGCTCGTCTGGAGGGTTGTTAACACAGTGTCCAAAGAAGGGCCAGAAGTATACAGAATGGTGTCGTCTGCGTAGAGGTGGATCAGAGATTCACCAGCAGCAAGAGCGACATCATTTATGTATACAGAGAAAAGAGTTGGCCCAAGAATTGAACCCTTTGGTACTCCCATAGAGACTGCCAGAGGTCCAGACAGTAGGCCCTCCGATTTGACACACAGAACTCTGTCAGAGAAGTAGTTGGTGAACCAGGCGACGCAATCGTTTGAGAAACCAAGGCTACTGAGTCTGCCGATGATGATGTGGTGATTAACAGAGTCAAAAGCTTTGGCCAGGTCAATGAATACGGCAGCACAGTATTGTTTCTTATCGATGGCGGTTACGATGTCGTTTAGGACCAATAAGGAGGTTATGTCTAGAGGGTCCTTTTAAAACCCTTTGTGAAAAACATTGGAGGTAGAATTATCTAACCCTGCGGCCTGGATTCAATTAGAAAACACTGGAGGTAGAATTAACTAACCCTATGGCCTGGATTCAATTAGAAAACACTGGAGGTAGAATTATCTAACCCTATGGCCTGGATTCAATTAGAAAAACACTGGAGGTAGAATTATCTAACCCTGGGGCCTGGATTCAATTAGAAAACACTGGAGGCAGAATTATCTAACCCTCGGGCCTGGATTCAATTAGAAAACACTGGAGGTAGATTTAACTAACCCTAGGGCCTGGATTCAATTAGAAACACTGGAGGTAGAATTATCTAACCCTAGGGTCTGGATTCAATTAGAAAACACTGGAGGTATAATTATCTAACCCTTGGGCCTGGATTCAATTAGAAAACACTGGAGGTGAACTTATCTAAACCTAGGGCCTGGTTTCAATTAGAAAACAATGGAGGTAAACTTATCTTGTTATGGATAGGGGGCAGTATTTTCACGGCCGGATAAAAAACGTACGCGATTTAATCTGATTATTACTCCTGCCCAGAAACTAGAATATGCATGTAATTATTAGCTTTGGATAGAAAACACTCCAAAGTTTCTAAAACTGTTTGAATGGTGTCTGTGAGTATAACAGAACTCATTTGGCAGGCCAAAACCTGAGAAGATTCCAAACAGGAAGCGCCCTCTCTGACCATTTCTTGGCCTTCTTGATCATCTCTCTCCTAAACAGGGGATCTCTGCTGTAACGTGACATTTTCTAACGCTCCCATAGGCTCTCAGAAGGTGCCAGAACGTTGAATGATGACTTTGCAGGCCATGGCTGAAAACAGTAGCGCATTTGGTAAGTGGTCGATCTGAGAACAATGAGACTGGCGCACGCGTGCACGAGACGACTCCATGTTTACATTTTCAGTCTTTGAATGAAAACAACGACTCCCGGTCGGAAAATTATCGCTTTTTTACGAGAAAAATCGCATAAAAATTGATTTTAAACAGCGTTTGACATGCTTCGAAGTACGGTAATGGAATATTTTGAATTTTTTTGTCACGAAACGAGCCGGGCGCGTCACCCTTCGTCACCTTCGGATAGTGTCTTGAACGCACAACAAACGCCGCTATTTGGATATAACTATGGATTATTTGGAACCAAACCAACATTTGTTATTGAAGTAGAAGTCCTGGGAGTGCATTCTGACGAAGAACAGCAAAGGTAATCCAATTTTTCTTATAGTAAATCGGAGTT